>NC_057812.1:265301689-265458027 GCF_018294505.1 Triticum aestivum | reverse complement strand
ACTGATGCCCCACTAGGCAAGTACCCGCTTAACAGTACATACAATTCACTAAATTCTTAATAACAATGGAGCACGCTGAGAATGAAGAAGTATGAAACCAACACAAGGCAGTCCAAACATAAAAATAATAGCATCAATATCCCCTACTTTCAGAAAATATTGCATGGTAGCCAATCAATAATACTGGCTATAGATAAAGGTTGCGCGGTAGCCAACCAATGATACTGGCTATAGATAAAGATTCCACAGTAGATGGATGAAGGCAAGAAACTAAAAATCATGGTAAAACTGTGCTATTTCCAGTACTGCTCATGAAAAATGCTATGCTATTATCGATTAGGCGAACTTCCTCAATAATATCTAAAGAAATGGGACCCAATGGTTTGGGCTCAATGTAAAAGAAGCAGCAAGTGCAGACCTGTGGAACTGCCAATCTTTCAAGGTTTGCCGCATAGGGCATAGGTACATCAGCTCCGGCAATCCTCTCAACTGGTGCGTCAAGATACTCAAAGCTGTCCTCCACTACGGACATGCTGCAATGAAGATACATCTGAGAACCCAACACCCAAGCATAGGGGAGAGAGAGAGAGAGAGAGAGAGAGAGAGAGAGAGAGACGAACCATATTTCAGCACCAACACCATGTTGTGGAAAGCCTTCTTCAACGGTTACCAATCTGCTGGTTTTCCTGACAGATGCATTGATAGCAGCTCTATCCAACGGTCTAATTGACCGAAGGTTGATCACCTGTTAACAGATATTATAGTGAATAATAAGAAAAAATGATGGATGTAGTTAAAAAAGAACGTTGGTCACATAACTGTACTACATAATATGTTTTGCGAAAAGTAACTACCTCAGCACTGATTCCCTCCTTGGACAGTATCTCTGCAGCCTGAAAATGACTGAGCATGAGAATGTAACCAGAACAATAGGGAGTATTTTATGTACAGTGGGGAAAAATCATTGATGCTACTATGCTAGTAATTAAAATAAATGCACTCATGTAAGTAAATCATCTCAACCAGAATCAATTTCTCAAAATGTCATCTCACTATGGCTGGCCCAATTTTGAACTTCTCTAAATTTGGACATTGAGACAATTATTAGAAGGGGGTAGCCTATAGAATTCAACACAAGTTTGATTAGCTCTTTTGCTCAACAGGTCGTGCACCAGTAACATGTCAATTATGCGTACAGCCTTGACCATATACATGGGCTGTACGTGTACTATACTACTTATAGTCTAACATGCAGGACCTTCTTTTTCAGAGCCATGACACCAGGCCCTGAGGCATAGCACCTTATCATCAAGATCATGGATGCCCTGAGTTCCATAGCAGTCTGTGCTCTAACGTGGAATATGGTGAAGCAGAATCAGCAGGAGGTTAGTGCTGAAGAACTCAGGGTAGAGCTGCATGGTCCTAACAGCACTATTGTTGGCACTGAGCTACGGCGCTTATGACTATACAATCCACTTAATTAATGCACTGATTCATGTCGAGACAGATTTTGCTGATCTAATGAATGCTACTTCATGTGAAGGTTGGTCTTCTTTCTTTTATGTGATTATGGGGCATGAATGTGTTAATTTCGAATCATGACATATCATAGGATTCTCAGAACTGAAGATCATGAAGATTGAATCCTGAATTTTTTGACACTATGGGCAAGATCATCTTGAATTTAATTCTATCATTCACTTCATGTAGACATACAAGACGTGTAGGTCCTGAATGTCACGAATGCATTCAGTAGTCACTTAGATATTATTCAAACTCTGGAAGCCACAGCTTTCTCATAACTCGTTAAAAGAATTAACTTGGTCATTTTTTTTTTTGAAACAAGGCAAAAGATTTGCCATTTTCATTGATTAAGAAGAAGAGAATTGTCCGGTTAATTAACGGAAATCCGGACTAAAACCGTTACAGAACGCCCACAGAAAAGGGCACATCAGCCGACCTGGCACCCACAAGATCACGCACATCGTCGAGGAGAGGACACCGTCGAGGCAGCCTGCAATGTCATCGTCATCACCTCTCCCCAAGCAGGCGACTTCGACTTCGCCGTTGATGACCCGTCAAGGCCCCTCCGAACGAACGACGCCCAAGCACCTCGTCGGCAATAGCCAAACAGTCAGCCGAGACGTCGAGGACCGGCAGCTCCGATTTTGTTGATGCGCTTCGCAGGAGAAAGTTGCAAGCCTCGCACCGATCTAGTCCAACGCAACCTCCGAAGAGCACCGTCCGCTGAAACCACCCTCATGGAGTCATCGTTGCCGCAGGGGCCCCGCCACACGCAGCTTCGACTTCTCTGTCACGGTCAGAAACAAACATAGGCGCACCCAACGACGAATCGGACCGTCGACATCAGAAGGACAAGCCGCGACCCAGCTCGCACGCCACCATCGTCGTCGCCGCACAAGTCGCAACGCCAGCCACTCGCATCACCGATTGGGCACCCGCCAACCGTGATGCCGTGCACGTCCAGCCCGAGGGAAGCGCGGAGAAGGATCACCGGTCTTCAAAACAACGCCCCAAAGGAGGAATGTCGTAGAGACGACATCGTTGCCCGACCCAGCCGAGTCTAGGCTTTCACCCGAAGAACCAGATCCGAGGATGAAGCGCGGTGACGAGAACTCCACGGTGACGCCTTCAAGAAGGGAGCGACGCCTGCCGCCACCACCGGCCGACGCAAGCCAGGCAAGCCTTCGCTCGGAGCAACTCGACAACCACCCACCCCACGCAGCCGGCCAAGCCGACCCGCACATCCGCTGGCCCGTACACCTCCTGCGCCTCGACAGCGCCATCAACACACAGGAGCCACCACCAATCCTCGTCGCCAGCCAACGCCGCGAGCCAGATCTGACCAAGCCCGGCCAGATCAGGCAACCACCAGCAGTCGCGCCGTCAGCGGAGGAGCCAACGGCCGCGCCCCCTGAGCACCAGAGGCACACCCACCAGGCAGGGAACGTGGGCTGCCACCCCACCGCTCCAGATCTCCTCGGTGGAGGGACAAAGCCCTCGAGCTCCTCGCTGCCGCCGCATGAGGGAGCGCCGCAGCCACCACCTCGCCGAAGAGCGCCGCCTAGGGATCCGCCTGAGTGCGCCGGAATCCGCATTGCGCAGCCGCGGAGTCCGAGCCTCCCCCACCATAGACACGCGGAGAAACGCCCCGCCGCCGCCGTCTGCCGCGCGGGCTTAGCCCGCCGGCGTCCTCCGGCGGCGGTGAGGGAGGAGGAGGCGAGGGGAGGGGCGGCGGCGGCGGCGGCTATGGTTCCGCCCGAGCCGCCTCCTGAGCGACGCGGGCGTGGTTTCTCGTGTGCTGATGTATTCTTGTTATAACTTGGTCATAAGTCACCCTTCTAGAGCAACTTGATTATTCCAAGAACTGACAAAAGTGAAACCAAATGTCCTTAATTTTGTGTGCTTGCTGTTATTGGCTGGACTGAGACTGCAGCACAGCGCCAATTGTCATTTCTTAAGGTGGAAGTACTGTTGGCCCCATGTCATTTTCCGTGTTGAAGCCTGGGCTGACATAGTACCCCGGGCAGGCGGGCACACATCACTAATATCGCATGGAAGTTTTATACCTCAGTCTATCAAAAAAGTTTCTGCATGATACGAACCCAAAGGTAATATGGAAGGGACCACTGGGGACAATTTTGCAGGGGTTCAGGGTGAACAAGTCTTTCACAGTCAAGGTGACACTATATTACACAACCAACCATTCTTTGCATAAAAGAAGTATCTAGTTAATGAACAAACCATTAGCTGCTAATGGTACTATTACGTTATTTGGTCAAATTTCACTAACGAATGTAAAACAAGAAGGCCTAATGGACAACACAAGTAAACACAGCTATTAGCGACTTCTTCCGTTTACTTAAAAGTACTGTGGTAACACACCTGAAGAGCATACCCAACCATCTTAGAGAATGCAGTAATTGTAACATCTTTTCCTTCCCGTTCTATCTGCAGATCAAAAAAAAAAAAGGTGAAACCAAAAAAAAAACTCTTGCTGGCAATCCAAACAAAAAACCTGACAGAACTAAACTCTTCCTGACCACTAAAGAACATACCTTAGCTTTGCCAATTGGGACACTGAAGCTAGAATCAAGTACTTCAGCCTTAATAGGAAACGATTCACCATAGCTGCAAAGAAGAATAAATGATTCGCTGAAATGACAACTTGAATGTAGAGAATATAACTAAGTAGGACAAAATATTACATACAGTAATTCATTTTCCAGGAAAACAACAGGGTCTGGATCCCTGATTGCAGCTTTTAGCAAGCCTCGAGCATCTTCTGCAGAATAGGGAGTTAGGACCTTCAATCCTGGAACATGAGCATACCATGCTGCATAGCACTGCATCGAAGTCAATTAGTACCGAAGTAAATTAGACTACTAGGGTTCCACTACTTGGATAAATAGATTAAAAATGCTAAATGAAAAACAAACCAAAGATGATATGCATCTTATGATCATGAAGCACCAGAAGCACACTAAAGCTTACACCTCTTGCAATTCAATGCATTTATTGATAGTGAGATGAACAAGTCATGTTCTGACAGTTTTGGCTTTCATTCTACCACCAACAGAAGAAATAGAGTAAGGATGACAAACAACACATGGATAGGTACAGGTAAGTTTAGTGCTATAGGGTTTTGCCATGCTCCCTTCAAAAACGTGTGCTCCTCTGTACATATTGTTCATCTCTCTTTGTCTATATGAGAAGGCAGTTCTCATGGATTTCTCGAAAAAAATAGGTAGAGATAAGCTTTAGTCAAACCTGCGAGTGTTGAGCACCAACTCCAGCAGCTGCCCCATTTGGTCCTCGAAAAACAATAGGAACGGATATCTGACCAGCTGACATGTAGTTTGATTTGGCAGCTGAATTGATGATGTGATCAATTGCCTGGATGTGCAAAACAGTGCTATTAGGCAAACACTTTGACTAATGCAATACACAGTTGTTGTATGTAGACATATTCGGCAAGATTTATATACAGAATAAATGAAAGTAAATTTATGGACAGAGTTATGTACAAACTGAGTGCAACAAGAAAGGCATACTAGCAGCCGTATGCAATTAATATGTAATTATGGGGATCAAAGTTTTAATCAAAAATAGTACTCCCTCCGTCTCATAATGTAAGACGTTTTTTGACACTACACTAGTGTGTCAAAAACGTCTTACATTATGGGACGGAGTAGTGGTAACTAATGGGTATCATTCAATATCCAACCATTCCGAGTAATATGTGAACATGCAGACAAGGAAGAACTATGTCTTAAAACAAAGTTCTCAAATGTCCAATAGGCAACATGCGAAACAAACTATGAGTAACAGATTTTTACTACTCTTGTACTTGCAGTTAAGCATAAACTATACTGTGGCCATCAAGCTCTGTATTCTGTTTAAGCTACCAACAGTGTGTCAAAAACGTCTTACATTATGGGAGGGAGTAACAGTAACTAATGGGTATCATTCAATATCCAACCATTCCGAGTAATATGTGAACATGCAGACAAGGAAGAACTATGTCTTAAAACAAAGTTCTCAAATGTCCAATAGGCAACATGCGAAACAAAGTATGAGTAACAGATTTTTACTCTTGTACTTGCAGTTAAGCATAAACTATACTGTGGCCATCAAGCTCTGTATTCTGTTTAAGCTACCAACGGGAAGAAAATGTAGTTATCTTGATCATCAAATTTTCAGAAGGATGATACTCTTCCAATGAGTACTTTCTAATGTCAGTTTCTAGTAATCATGTTTCTGTAAAAGAATAAACAACAATTGAAAAGAATATTCCCATCCACTTAAACACAGCATGATATAGAACAAATCAAGAGCAGACTACATCACCACTCATCACAAGGGGAAAATCAGCACGACCTACCATAATTTAAGCTGCTTAGAAAACTAGCAGCGAAAAATACAATGCAGCAATATAATAAGGTTATTTGACAAACTGGCATTTTCAGGAATTTCGAAAATAAAATGACTGACCTGCATTGAGAAGTTAAATGTCATGAACTCTACTACAGGTCTAAGACCTTGGTAGGCAGCACCAACGCCAATGCCAGTAAAACCAGCCTGAAGAGAACAATAGCATATTAGTACTGAAAACTCCGAAACTGATCACACAAATCTGACAGCTTATGAACAGACACCAATGATTACTTTTAAGGGTTCAAGTTTATAACCTCTGTGATTGGTGTATCGAGAACCCTATCAGGACCATACTTGTCCAGCAAACCCTTTGTTATCTGCAAATAACATAAAAGATATAAATGCTAATAGTATTCACACAAATTTTCAGTTGCCACTAAGTAATAAAGAAATCATGAGTCTTGAGAAGAATTCACTCACCTTGTACGCACCTTGGTACTCTCCAACCTGCCACAGAAATGACAAGTATTAGAGAGCACAAAAAAAAAGGAGAGAAAAATATACAAACTGTCTTCCAGGTGGTAGGTATCGTGGTACCTCTTCTCCCATTAAGAAAACAGAAGGGTCGGCAGACATCTCCTCGTCAAGGGCGGAATTCAATGCTTCACGCACAGTCATCTAAAGAGCAAAAGAAGAGGAACTGCATAAATTTCCCACACAAAATCACAATGTAAGCAGAACATAAAATTATTCTAGAGGCAAACACAACACTACAAAAATTCAACAAGCAAGTGTATTAACAAAATAATAAGATACATGTTGGGTTCTTTCAATCTGGTGAAATCAGAACAACCTAAAATACCTCTACACCAGCTGTCCAGCAAACTGCTTAGACAATACTGCTATACATTTTTCAAAACAGTACCGTTCAATTCACTGAACCCACTGTCAGCGCACAAAAGGTATGTTCTCCCACCTAGAAACGTCGACAACAAAAACGACTGATTCTCCTGAACGACCGGCCATTTCCAGAACTGAGCTGCACAAATCGAGTAAGGTTCCATACAATCGACGCACTTTACCGTTTAAAGCCCATGACTGGCCAATATGCAACCACCCCTGCCACAGCCCACAGGATCAACCGTCTCGAAAAACTAACCCCACCTAGCTGTACCATTCACCACCCCAGAACAAACAAACAAACAAATAGTAACAGATTAATCAATCACACCGACGACCGTGCCACGCCTCACCACACGATCTAAGCTAGGGTTCCAGCCAAGCGCTCACCTCCTTCGGGGTCGCGGAGTAGCTCCTCGCCGCCGTGGCCGCCGGGCGGAGGGTCTGCATCAGTTGCCCCAGCACCTGAACCGATCGAAACACGCACACGGATCAGAGACAAAACCGACAGGCAGGGACGGAGGAAAAACATCTTCTCAGGGAAGCGCACGTACGCATCCGGATCTCCTCGCGGCGCCCAGCATCGTCGACGCGATCGGCTACCGACGGGGGCGGGGATTGGGATGGGAGATTTGTGCTCCGGGGAAGGTGGAGGAGGGGGAGTTGGGTCCGCCTTTTGTTTGTTTGGTGGGTTCGTGATGAGGATGGCGCCGTGTTGAGGCGGCGGGGGAGGGTGAGGCAGATGGATGGAGAGGAGAGGACGCCGCCGAAATTGCCGCGCCGACTTGCAGCCTGCGTTTATCTCCTTGTATATTTTGTCGAAAGGACATCGAGGAAGTTCGGTATTGAATGTATGTGCTTCGAAAAATAAGTGTACACAAATTATTGCCTGTAATTCCTCATTTTAATTTCAAGATACAAATAGAATTATTATGTCTCAAATTACTTGTCTTAAATTCATCTAAATACAGATATATCTAAGGGAGCATATGATCTATGATGCCGGAATTAAAGTGCAAATTAAATAAAGGGGAAAAGAAGGATAAACTTTGCATTGGATGATGCACATGGTGGGGCTCGCTCACTGGTTTGATTTTGTAATATCAGTAGCTTGGTTTTATTTTTATTTTTATAGAAGTTGTGGGTTGTATTTAGATTTGAATTTTTATGACATGATGATTTTGTATCATGTCAATGACGTTATTTGCTGTGAACTAAGCATAGCTCTAATGGCTAGATCCCTTGTGACGGAACGCGTCTACCGGGATTCAAGGTTTAGACTTGGCAAGAGTAATCGTATTTTTCTGGATTTATTTTAGGTTGTCTGACGCTAATCTTTTAGCAATACGGTGTTTATACAGGCTCACCAATTTCAAGATTTGTCGGGTCCATGCCTCCATAAGATGAGTGTGCATCCATGCATGTGAGCATGTGTTTGTTTTGGTGATCTGAGTGCACTACAATTATGCATATGGAATCAACATACGAATTTTTAGAAGAAGAAAAATCTTGCAAGTCTTATGCCTTGTTTGGGACATGGAAATCATAGAGTATTTGATGACATGGTTTACATAGGGAAAATCTTGTGGCCTGGTTTGGAGAAAGTTGTCATATACCTTTTGATTGGCCTTCGTATGAGACAACCATATGAAATGGGCTCTCTTTATTCAGATGATTTTCATAGGATATTGAAAGATTATAATACTTAGGAATTTTTCGTATGTTGATTGCTTGATCATCAAACAGTGTGGTGGATTCTTAACACCTCTTCCTAGGTTGTTGTGGTTCGATATTCTAAAAGCAAAATACTTTCCTTCCTGCAGCCCTTTGTCTGCCTCAACGTCTGGGGACTCCTAGTTCGGGCGTGATTTGGTTAAAGCATGTGATGAGTTTCGTTCTCACGTTAAATTTGTGGTCAGTAATGGTGTTTCAGTCCAATTTTGGCTTGATTGGTGGCACGGTGATGCGCCATTGTGCTTGTCTTTTCCTGTTCTTTTTTTCTTTCCGTGTTGATCCTGAGATTTCCATCTCAGATTTCTTTCGCAGCAATTGGGATTTGAGTTTTCGTTATGTCCTCTGTCTGCGGAGTTGAAGGAGTGGCACTGTCTCGCTGCCATCTTCCCTGCGCTTTCGGAGGCGGCAAATTCAGGGATCTGGGCCCATACTTCTTGTGGGCGTTTTTTGGTTAAGTCACTTTACTCTAGATTGATTGTTGGCTATGCTACTAAGTGTGGCGTGCCCGGATTTCTTTGAAGATAATTTTTTATGTGGAAAGCCATTCGTGGTTGACTGTCGGTTGCGGATCAAATTCGTAAATGTAATAGTCTGGCTTTGAAATTTTTGTGCGATTTATGCTGGCGCGAGGACTCGGAACACATTCTTTTCAGGTGTGGTTTAGCTACCGTGTTTTGAAGTTGCACCCAGTCGTGGCTAGGTGTGACATGGACGTCCAATTCATTCGCTGAGTTACGAAAACTAGTTGGGTCCTTGACGGGGCAAAACGGGCGCTTGTTTTGGTTTGGATTTTCTGCTATGTGATGGATTTTATGGACAATTAGGAATAAGTTTATTATTAAACATTATTTTCTTAATAAGCACGTTGATTGTATTTTCAGATTGCTCATCTTCTTATAGCCATGGAAACCATTTGGCTAAGGAATGCGGCAAAGAAGCTACGAGGAGTTGTTGATCTCGCGTGTACTGGCTACTATGATTTATCTTTCTCAACGGGATCAAACTCATTTGGCTTAGGGGGGTGTTGGTGATCAGGGTAGTTTGTGTTGAGTAACGTGATTATATTGGATACGTAGAATAGACTAGAAAAATATTCTGGTTTATTTTATACTTTAAATAAATCATGTATTAATATATATGTTCACGAGGCTCGAGTAATACAATGAACAATTTCATTAAACTTCTCTCTCCATTCTAACATAATATCAGCCTAATCACGATTCAAACCCTAACTGCCGTTGCTTCCGCACCCGCGCGCCGTCTCTGGGGTGATCGGCCTCCATGACCTCCGCTGTGGGCCAATCCACCCGTACTTAGGATTCGTCCGCCGGTCGTGTTGACCGGCTACCCTAGAGAGTCTTTTTCCCGAGGCCTTGCTCCGAATTTTTTTTTTGCTCTTTCGCCGGTCGTTTTGATCGGCGTCATCCTTTGAAAGATCGTGGATGTCGCCTAGAGGGGGGTGAATAGGTGTTTTAAAATAATTACGATTTAGGCTTGAACAAATGCGGAATAAACCTAGCGGTTAATTTGTCAAGCACAAAACCTAAAACAACTAGACTCACCTATGTGCACCAACAACTTATGCTAATCAAGATAAGCAACTATGTGATAGCAAGATATATGACAAGAAACAATACGGCTATCACAAAGTAAAGTGCATAAGTAAAGAGCTCGGGTAAGAGATAACCGAGGCACGCGGAGACGATGATGTATCCCCAAGTTCACACCCTTGCGGATGCTAATCTCCGTTTGGGGCGGTGTGGAGGCACAATGCTCCCCAAGAAGCCACTAGGGCCACCGTAATCTCCTCACGCCCTCGCACAATGCAAGATGCCGTGATTCCACTAAGGGACCCTTGAGGGCGGTCACCGAACCCGTACAAATGGCAACCCTTGGGGGCGGTCACCGAACCCGTACACTTTGGCAACCCTTGGGGGCGGTCACCGGTATCCGTCAAATTGCTCGGGGCGATCTCCGCAACCTAATTGGAGACCCCGACGCTTGCCCGGAGCTCCGAACAACACCAACCGTCTAGGGCGCCAAGGCACCCAAGAGGAACAAGCTCTAGGGTGACCAAACACCCAAGAGTAATAAGCTTCTCAAACTTTACTTCCACGTATCACCGTGGAGAACTCAAACCGATGCACCAAATACAATGGCAAGGGCACAAGGAGTGCCCAAGTCCTTCTCTCTCAAATCCCACTGGAGCAACTAATGCTAGGGAGGAAAATGAGAGGAAGAACAAGAAGGAGAACACCAAGAACTCCAAGATCTAGATCCAAGGGGTTCCTCTCACATAGAGGAGAAAGTGATTGGTGGAAATGTGGATCTAGATCTCCTCTCTCTTTTCCTTCAAAAACTAGCAAGAATCCATGGAGGGATTGAGAGTTAGCAAGTTCAAAGAAGGTCAACAATGGGGGGCAAAAACGAGCTCAAGAGATGGGAAACCATTGGAGAAGAAGATCCCCTTAAATAGGTCCCCACGAATCTGCCCGTTATGTACAGAACAACATAGGAGTGGTACAACCTCTATGAGCACCGGTACAACCGGTAACAGGCAATAAGCGGTACAACCGGCCCACAACCGCCCAACAACCGCACCACAATAGAGACCAGTCCGGTGGTAGAGCGGTACATGACCGGTACAACCTCCGGACCAATTTTGGAGCGGTACAACCGCTCCAAACACCGGTTGTACCGGTCAAGCGGTACAACCTCTCCATGGGGCGGTACAACCTCTCTATGTAAAACAGGCAATATCAATACAGCCACAACTTTTGCAAACGAGCTCCGAATTCAATGAAACCAAGTTTGTTGGAAAGCTAATGACAAGTGCTAACACGATCTTGAGAGAAATATCAATAAGAAGCAAATGAGAAAAGGACCATAATAAAATGGTGAGAACCCTTCCTCGGAAAAGACCGGTAAAACCTCCAACACCGAAAACATCATAGAAGATGCATGCGAACTCCGTTTTCGATGAACTCAAGCTTGTCATCAAGATGACCATAAGCTCTAAGACTCACAAATGGAACCAAACAAGAACCAAAAAAGATGATGCAAGGATGCAATGGTTTGAGCTCTTGACTAATGATACGATCAAGCTACTCCCTAGAGAGCCCCCCTTGATAGTACGACAATCGATCTTACAACCCGGTCTCCCAACTACCACTATGAGACCGGTAAAATAGAAAACCTATCAAGGGCAAACCTTTGCCTTGCACATAGTCCACTTGAGCTAGATGATGACGATCTTGACTTTCTCAAGTTTGACCACCTTTCTTGATTGTGTTGGCTCGATGAAGACTAGTTGATTGCTTCTCCATACTCCACTATGGATGAGCCACTCTTTGGCACATCTTCACAATTTCATTGACACCACAATGGACAACAAGCTTCAAGCTTGATTGCTCCTGCATACTCCATTATGGGTGAGCCACTCTTCGAGTTGCTCCACTTGAACTTGCACACTGCAAACTTGATGACGATCACCACTTGATGTCATCCTCCATGGGTTGTATGAGATCTTCCTCTTGACGCAAGACCATGGAAACATATCTAACCTCACAAAGAACTCTCACGTAGACCATGGGTTAGTACACAAAGCGTAATGGACAATGCTTACCATACCATGGGATCACTTGATCCCTCTCGGTACTTCTTCTACGCTTTGTGAGTTGATCAACTTGATTCACTCTTGACTTAGTCTTGATCAACATTGAATCTTTCTAACTCTCTTCATTTGGATGATGTCTTGAAGGTAAACATGAATGATCACACAATCTTCTTCTTCAAGACATGCATGCAATAAGCTCAACTCACACATGACCAATCTTTGGATAATTCCTTGAAAAGCACTCTGGCCATCTCAACTCACACATGACCAATCTTTGGATAATTCCTTGAAAAGCACTTTGGTCATCTCATAAACTCCTTGAAACCAACACATGGACTTCAAGACAATCCTCTGGACAAATCCTTCAAATATAACTCAAGACAACCGTTAGTCCATAGAGATTGTCATCAATTACCAAAACCACACATGGGGGCACCGCATGTCCTTTCAATCTCCCCCATTTTGGTAATTGATGAAAATCACTTTCAAGAGAGTTTATATAAGGAATTATGCATCACCATGCAATGCAACAACCAATAATGCATGTATATGAGATGCAAATGCTTAGGAACAAAACTAAAACAAGGATAAAGCTCTGAAGACTTCTCCACAAAACTCTCTGAAACTTCTCCTCCATTGGCATCGATTGCCAAAATGGGTGAAAAGCTAAGAAGACCAATATAAAAGGTGTTCCTCCAAAAGTTGTGCATTTCTCAACAAGAGAGTGGAATGCCATACACATATCCAAAGGTAATACTTGGAGGGACACCAACTATATTGAGGCACCAAGATTACTAAAGGAAGATATGCCACAAAGACATAACCGAGAGAGACACAAGCAATCAAGCAACCAAAAGATACCAATTAAAGCAAGCTGTCAAAAGATACCAATTGAACCAACTAGACCAAAGATCCTACGAGCCACGTGAATAAAGGATATTATGATATGAGCAAAGGAGTGTTCTAAAGAAACTAGAGAAGCTCCCCATGATTTGTGCACACATAAGAATATTTGTATTTGGATACAAAGTGCACACAATAGGATCATAGCTCCCCCAAAATCAATAGAAACTAACAACAAGTGCAAGTGAGCATATAGGAAACTAAGCCTAGTACTTGAAACAAACACATGGTTGAGCAACAAGTAAAAGAGACAACTTAAGAAAGGGCTCAACCAAAATGATGTGTGTGAGTCAAGGCAATGCACTTGAGAAGACTAAAGTACGGATGAGCATTAAGCATCAATAAAGTCTTGAAAGAATGAGGCACACGGTGCAAGGCCTATCATTCCCACACACAACTAGCAAATGGGTTCACAAGCTTACTAATAAGCATATAAGAACCTATGCTTGTGACAACCCGTGGTGAAGATAGAAGATGAAAGCCTCATCAAGACGAGGGATACCAATTAAGATGGCAAAAGCCTCGTAAAGATAAGCATGAGGAAAATAATCTTCACCACACACAAGAGTGCATCAAGATGCAACGATAGAAGACACGCACTCAAGGCAAAAGCTTTCACGAAGCCACCAAAGAAATAACATAAGAAAGACAAGGTGGACGTGAAAGAAAGGATATCAACTAGATATGCAACTTATCTCAAGTGTATAAGATTCTAGGTAGACGAAATCATGATGATATATATCTACAAAGAAGGATGTACACCCGAAATAGTTACAACACGAGGAACAAGATATCCAAAGGGAGGTCATACATATACCAATAAGATATTTGCTTGGAAGCATAGCACATGGCTAGATATGGTCTTATTGTATATAAATGAATTCCTACCACACACCCATCAAAGACATCACAACTAGCAACAAGAGATCATTGTTGGGATGCTTTGAGAAAGGGAACAAGTATCACAAGAATGAATGAATAACATGCCATGATACAACCTACACAAGGTTGATGCAAGAAATGTGTGCATGAAGAATATGAAGATACTTGTTACCGAGTTAACATTGGAAGGATGTAGTAGATACCAATTGAAGGTAGATAGTAGTTCATTGATCATCCTAGCTCGACTCCAATAAGCACATGATGACAACACCTTCCTTGTGAGTGAGCCGAGCATCCAATGTATCTCCAATTGTTCCTAGAACAACAACACAAACAAAATGGTACCCAAACTCATTGGGGCCAAAGAGTTAGAGAACCAACAATACATAGGACAAACTCCACATAAAAATGTGCATATAGATACGAAAAAGAATTTCATGCACATCTCATCCAATTTGAGACTTGGTGGAGTTTTCCCTATATATTGGGTCAAAGAAAGAAAGCATGCCAAAGATACTACACAAAGTTAATATGCATGCTCAAGACTTTCAAGAACCGATACCAAATGACAAAGAAATACCAAGTGAAGAAAAGATACCAAATGAATAAATCATCACTTGGAGGATATCAATAAAAGATACATCAAGGAATGAGATATCCATTGATACCCACTAAATAAAGGATATCAAACCCCCAAAAGAGAGGATGGTTCCAAACAAACCAAGCTCTCTACAAAGTTTCATGATGGCACAAAGTACCAAAACAAAAACGGCTTGCCTTCCACCAACACACGCTTGATAAGGATCGCAAGATGAGTGTTTTATAGAAAATAGGATAGCTCCCCCAAGACTAGTGCATTATAGAGAATTTGCATTTGAATACAAAATGCACAAGGTGGGATCACCACTTTCACTATATCTAGAAAACACTAGACAAGATCAAGAAATAAACAAGATCCACAAGTGGTATGGAAGACAAAGGGAGTTGATACAATCCTTGGCAAGAGAAAGGCAAATAAAGGCACAAGCCAATGTAAAGACGATCAATAAATTCTACCACAAAAGTGAGTACCAATTGTCAAAAGACAAGAAGTAAACGGAAATAATTCCCGGTGGTAGATAGCAAGGATATCCGACATCATCTTCACACCAAACAAAAAGCAAATTGCAACTTGTAGAGCTAACATGCCACCTAGGAACAAGATAATTAACAATATCAACTCTAGGTGACAATATCTCAAATGTACACATTTTCTAGGCTAGTAATATACACATAGCATATTACTCCCCCATAATGTGATACCAATTAAAGATAGACAAGAGGAAATTAAAGGATCCAACAAGAGATAATTAATGGACTATTTAGAATTTGAATTTCTCATGAGAAGACATACCACATAGTGACTAGATAATCTTGAAATATCAATACTAGATGGTATTACTCATGTACACACATTTATAGGATTGTGAGGTGCACAAAGCACATCACTCCCCCATAATGGGATATTCCATTAATCTCTCACAAGAGCCAACTAAGAAATAAACAAGATGCAAAAGGCTCAACGCATGACACACACGTACATGATGTGCAAACCAACACACACATACTTGATTGCTCAAGATAATCAAGTTGGAAGCACAACATATACAAACACATGCAAGGAACAAAACCAAACATGCAAGGGGGCAAGTAACTTTCAATGTAAGCAATTTAAGTACAAGTTACCGCAAGGAGGCACATTGGATATAAGATATAAACTTGATGATTCAATTGACTTGGCTTGAGACAATAAGAATGATGAAGTCCCCTTAATTCTTCATAATGTAGCCAAGTCTCCAATGACCTCCAACAACACCTATTGATCAAGTATGAGCTAGTTGGTCCCCAACCAAGTTGGGTCCTAAGAGGTTAGTCACAATAGGCTTGGCTACCCAAATGGTTCTTTTCTTGACACCACTTTGAGCACCAACAAATTTGGCAAACACATTGCCAACCTTATCCTTCCCAAGAGAATAGATATCATCAATTAGAATAGGGTTGAATAAGGTACCATTTGTGCATGAAGAAGCAACGTGACCTTTTTCACGACATAGGTAGCAACGTCTACTCTTTACTTTCTTCTCACTTGATTTCTCAACTTGAGAAGCATTTGCTTGAGTTTTCTTGGGAAGAGGCCTTTCTTCAACTTGAGGTTGAGAATGAGAGTGTACTTGTGGCCGCTTCCCTTGTTGCTTGTCACTAATGGGCTTCTTCTTCAATGGGCAAGATCTAACATGATGCCCTTCTACTTTGCACTTGAAGCAAACAATCTTGGCCGAATTCTTGACTTGTTCTTGGCCCTTCTTTTTGTTCACCTTGGACTTCTTCTTCTTATTGGAGTTGAATCCAAGTCCACCTTTGTCATTGGGGGATTTTTGCACACTCAAGATATTGTTGAGTGTGGATTTCCCTTCATGACTCTTTTCCAAGTCTTTCTTCAAAGAAGTGACTTGGGCCTTGAGCTCTTTGATTTCCTCTACATGGTTAGTCTCAACACAAGTACTAGAGGAAGTATAAGCTTCATCGTTAGAGCAACAAGGCAAGGAAAGCAATTCATCACAAGATGTACCAATATTGTGAGTAGATGAATTACAAGGACTAGCACATGGCAATATAGCATTTTGACTAGAAGTAGTGCTAGTATCCACATGAGGCTCACTAGATGTTACCTTAGCAAGCATGGCCTCATGAGCTATCTTTAGCACATTATGGGATACTAGAAGATTATCATGAGAGCTTGAGAGCTTTTCATGGCTTTCTTCCAATTTCCCATAATTGCTAGATAGCAACTCAAGTTGAGCCCGTAGCTCAACGTTCTCCTTCAAAATGGATGCTTCACAAGTAATAGAGTTAGTAGCACAAGCATCATCATTAACAACAATAGGAGAGTACAACTTGGCAAGCTCTTTTAAATAAGAATCTTCAAGTTGATCATGAGACTCAGTGAGTTTGATGAGCTCACCCTTGATGACCCTTGAGCCATTTTCGAGGTGCTCAAAATCCTCAAGGAGTCTAGCATGAGCAACTTCAAGCTTAACATTTTTAGTTTCAAAAACATTGGCCACCTCGAGTGCTCTATCATGAGATTCCTTTATTCTAGATAATTCTATAGCAAAGGTCTCCTCAAGAGATTCAGATGAGGTTTGTTCATGTTCAAGAGCTTGAGATAGCTCCGCGATCTCATTTGCGTAATCACGCTCATGAGCTTCCATTTTCTCAATGGTGACCTCATGCTCCTCTAGATGAGATTCCAACTCCTCAATGTATTTCTTGCCTTCGATGGCAATAGACATGATTTCCATGAAGTTGAAACGAGCAAGTTTATTTTTGTGAAGAGCTTTAAAAATCATTTCCCCCTTAGTTTTTAAGGAGGCAACATTATCATTCTCTTCATCATAATCAACATCATCATCACTCTTGCCATCATCAATATCATCACAAGATTTATTGGGATTCAAAGTGGGAGATACCTTTGAAGCCTTAGCCATAAGGAAAAAAGCAATCGATGATGATGTAGGATCCCTTGAAGCACCGTAAAAGACCACATCTTGTTCCATGGAGTGTTGGGTTTCCTCTACATTGTTAGCACAACAACTCGAGGAAATAGATGTGTTTTTATCATGGCAACAAGACATAGTAAATATATCATCATGAGATTTAGTCAAGCAATTTCTACATGATATGCAAGGACTATCAACACAAGCATGTGAAACATTTGGAGTGCTTGAAGTGTTAAAGCCCAAAGAAGGAGCATTGCAATAAGATAGTGATGAAGGATCATCCACAATAAGCATACTATCATGATTGCAATGACCAACACTACTCACCATATCATTACCTTGTGGAAAACCACATGTAGGTGGAGGGAGAACAATCATCCCCACAAATCTTGGACACATCATATTTATCTTGAAGCTTCGTCCACAACTCATGAGCATCCCGGAACGGCATGAGTTGAAATATAACTACATTGCTCAAAGCATCGAAAAGCACATTAGAAGCTTGAGCATTGAGATAAGAGTTTTTCTCATCCTCTAAAGATAATCTTTGGGGATCCTTTGGAGGAGAAAAACCCATATCTACAATTCGCTCTAAATTTGGGTCCATGACCCTAAAGAGATTAAGCATGCGAATTACCCAAACATCAAAATTTGTGCCATCGAAACTAAGAGTGTCAGAGAATCCTAATCCCCTAGTCGACATCTTTACTCTCTAGGCGGTTAAAGCCTAATAAAGAGAGACGAGGCTCTGATACCAATTGAAAGATCGTGGATGTCGCCTAGAGGGGGGGTGAATAGGCGTTTTAAAATAATTACGATTTAGGCTTGAACAAATGCGGAATAAACCTAGCGGTTAATTTGTCAAGCACAAAACCTAAAACAACTAGGCTCACCTATGTGCACCAACAACTTATGCTAAGCAAGATAAGCAACTATGTGATAGCAAGATATATGACAAGAAACAATATGGCTATCACAAAGTAAAGTGCATAAGTAAAGAGCTCGGGTAAGAGATAACCGAGGCACGCGGAGACGACGATGTATCCCGAAGTTCACACCCTTGCGGATGCTAATCTCCGTTTGGAGCGGTGTGGAGGCACAATGCTCCCCAAGAAGCCACTAGGGCCACCGTAATCTCCTCACGCCCTCGCACAATGCAAGATGCCGTGATTCCACTAAGGGACCCTTGAGGGCGGTCACCGAACCCGTACAAATGGCAACCCTTGGGGGCGGTCACCGAACCCGTACACTTTGGCAACCCTTGGGGCGGTCACCGGTACCCGTCAAATTGCTCGGGGCGATCTCCACAACCTAATTGGAGACCCCGACGCTTGCCCGGAGCTTTACACCACAATGATTGAGCTCCGAACAACACCAACCGTCTAGGGCGCCAAGGCACCCAAGAGGAACAAGCTCTAGGGTGCCCAAACACCCAAGAGTAATAAGCTTCTCAAACTTCACTTCCACGTATCACCGTGGAGAACTCAAACCGATGCACCAAATGCAATGGCAAGGGCACACGGAGTGCCCAAGTCCTTCTCTCTCAAATCCCACCGGAGCAACTAATGCTAGGGAGGAAAATGAGAGGAAGAACAAGAAGGAGAACACCAAGAACTCCAAGATCTAGATCCAAGGGGTTCCCCTCACATAGAGGAGAAAGTGATTGGTGGAAATGTGGATCTAGATCTCCTCTCTCTTTTCCCTCAAAAACTAGCAAGAATCCATGGAGGGATTGAGAGTTAGCAAGCTCAAAGAAGGTCAACAATGGGGGCAAAAACGAGCTCAAGAGATAGGGAACCATTGGGGAAGAAGACCCCCTTAAATAGGTCCCCACGAATCTGCCCGTTATGTACAGAACAACATAGGAGCGGTACAACCTCTATGAGCACCGGTACAACCGGTAACAGGCAATAAGCGGTACAACCGGCCCACAACCGCCCAACAACCGCACCACAACAGAGACCAGTCCGGTGGTAGAGCGGTACATGACCGGTACAACCTCCGGACCAATTCTGGAGCGGTACAACCGCTCCAAACACCGGTTGTACCGGTCAAGCGGTACAACCTCTCCATGGGGCGGTACAACCTCTCTGTGTAAAACAGGCAATATCAAAACAGCCACAACTTTCGCATACGAGCTCCGAATTCAACGAAACCAAGTTTGTTGGAAAGCTAATGACAAGGGCTAACACAATCTTGAGAGAAATATCAATAAGAAGCAAATGAGAAAAGGACCATAATAAAATGGTGAGAACCCTTCCTCGGATAAGACCGGTAAAACCTCCAACACCGAAAACATCATAGAAGATGCATGCGAACTCCGTTTTCGATGAACTCAAGCTTGTCATCAAGATGACCATAAGCTCTAAGACTCACAAATGGAACCAAACAAGAACCAAGAAAGATGATGCAAGGATGCAATGGTTTGAGCTCTCGACTAATGATACGATCAAGCTACTCCCTAGAGAGCCCCCCTTGATAGTACGGCAATCGATCCTACAACCCGGTCTCCCAACTACCACTATGAGACCGGTAAAATAGAAAACCTATCAAGGGCAAACCTTTGCCTTGCACATAGTCCACTTGAGCTAGATGATGACGATCTTGACTTCCTCAAGTTGGACCACCTTTCTTGATTGTGTTGGCTCGATGAAGACTAGTTGATTGCTCCCCCATACTCCACTATGGGTGAGCCACTCTTTGGCACATCTTCACAATTCCATTGACACCACAATGGACAGCAAGCTTCAAGCTTGATTGCTCCCCCATACTCCATTATGGGTGAGCCACTCTTCGAGTTGCTCCACTTGAACTTGCACACTGCAAACTTGATGACGATCACCACTTGATGTCATCCTCCATGGGTTGTATGAGATCTTCCTCTTGACGCAAGACCATGGAAACATACCTAACCCCACAAAGAACTCTCACGTAGACAATGGGTTAGTACACAAAGCGTAATGGACAATGCTTACCATACCATGGGATCACTTGATCCCTCTCGGTACTTCTTCTACGCTTTGTGAGTTGATCAACTTGATTCACTCTTGACTTAGTCTTGATCAACATTGAATCTTTCCAACTTTCTTAATTTGGATGATGTCTTGAAGGTAAACATGAATGATCACACAATCTTCTTCTTCAAGACATGCATGCAATAAGCTCAACTCACACATGACCAATCTTTGGATAATTCCTTAAAAAGCACTTTGGCCATCTCAACTCACACATGACCAATCTTTGGATAATTCCTTGAAAAGCACTTTGGTCATCTCATAAACTCCTTGAAACCAACACATGGACTTCAAGACAATCCTCTGGACAAATCCTTTAAATATAACTCAAGGCAACCGTTAGTCCATAGAGATTGTCATCAATTATCAAAACCACACATGGGGGCACCGCATGTCCTTTCATCCTTTTTGATTTTCTGATCTAATCTTGATTCGGTTTGCATCGCCCGTCGCCGCCGTCGACCCCCATGTGTCTCTACTCCAACCCCGGCGCGACCAGCCGACCTCTCCTTTGACCCGGCGTCCACGCGCGCCAAGGCGGCCCGTCAAGGCCAGCTGCCGTCCGCGCATCAGTCCGTCCGTCGCCCTACACCGGCCGTCATTGCCCTGCTTCGACCAGAAAATCTGCATTGCCCCGACCCGGCGGCCTCGCGCCATGCGATGTCCAATCATAGCCGTCGCTCGCGTGTTGGCCCGCCCGTTGATCCACGTCACCCGCCTCCGCCGCATCTGCACGGTCCCAACGGTTTACCTCGCCGGCCTTGTCCTCGGCTGCGTCGGGACGGTTGCCTCAACTCGGGCGCCGCTGCTCCGTTGGTCGCTCGGGCCTCGCTGCCCGGGCGCCGGTGCTGCTTTGGCAGCCTGGGTGTCGGTGCTGACAAGCTCGTCTGCACGACTTCCCACGCGATCTGTCGTCGCCGGCCTCATCTCGAACTCCGCCGCCACCACGCCTCCACCGAGCGGCGTCCCCGACCTCGCGCGCGATCGACTTGATCACCCGCTCGCCGCCGCGACCCGCCCCATCTACGCCGCGCGACCAACCTGGCCCGTCGGTTGCGCACGCCTCCGCAGGTCCCATGAAGATTGTCCCCGAGTTCAACGCCCCCCTCCGTTGATCGAGCAGCGGGTTGCCGCTGCGTCGCCCCGTCGGGCCGTAGCGCCGTCGCCCTGTGGTTCTCCTCGCGGCTATATCGACTCGCGTGTCGCCCCTACGGGCCGTAGTGCGGCAATACGCGGTCCCATCCACCGCCCCGAGGCCGTCCACGCGATTGCACCGACCCGTGCTCCGCAGCTGCACCGTCCCTTCAGGCCATATCGTCACGGCCCGCGGTCCTCGCCGCCACCCCGAGTTCTTCTTGCCGTCGCCCCGACCTGCCCGCCAACGTTGCATCGCCCCTTCGAGCCATAGCGCCACGGCATGCGGTCCACTCCATCGTCATCGCGCATCGACTTCCCGTGGTATGCGCTGCGTCGTCTTTCTTGGCGCGGGAACGCCATCGTCCGCGCCCGTCTTTGTCATGCTGGCGCCGCTACCTCCGTAGCCGCCCATCCACCCCCTTCATCTTCGTCCAGCACCAGCCCGTCGCCAGCGTCGCTGTCATCTACCCCTACCGCTTCATCTACTCCAACAACCGCGGGCGACATTGGCCCCGTGCCGATTGGCGCCGCAACTGTCATCGAGTCCTTCTCTGCTAGCCTCTTCGACTTCTTCGACATAGCATACAGTTTGTGCAGGTCCCTCATCTACGCCTGCCCGATGCTGGCAACACCGATGCGTGCCTTCGTCCATGACGTGTCCCCGGGCCTGGCAAGCCTAGTGCGATGCTTCGTCAATTTCATCTTCGTACGTCCACGCATGCCGGTGCTGGCAACACCGGTGTGTGCCTTCGTCCATGATGTGTCCCCGGGCTTGGCAAACCCGTCGCAACTCATCGTCAACAACATCTTCTTCCCGGCGCACCACTAATTCGACACCACTGCGCCCATGACTAACACGGCGCCTCCTTCCGCCCGCGGCTCCACGGCGACTTTCTCGACACCGGCCAACCTGACTCGACATTGACCACCGCATTATTCGCACTGTTACCTCGACCACGACTCCACCACACACGCTCTCAGCTACCTCGACAAACGGCACAAAGGGCTACCGCCTTGCTTGAGCAACCTCGCCGGGTTTCCACTCCAGCCATGACTTCCGCGATGCATCGACCGTTACGACTGTGGGGGGTGTCCGTCGGCTTGCCTTCAGATTCTTCTCCAGTCTCACCGTCTGCGTCGCTACCGTTGCGACTGCGGGGGGATGTTGAGTAACGTGATTGTATTGGATACATAGAATATACTAGGAAAGTATTCTGGTTTGTCTTGTACTCCAAGTAGATCATGTATTCCTATATATATGTATATATACCCACGAGGCTCAAGCAATACAATGAACAATTCCACCAAACCTCTCTCTCCCTTCTAACAGTTAGTTCATTTTCTGTCTAGGCAGTCAGCTTGCATGCATTTGTGTAACTGTTGCATGAGCAGCCGGTGACATTTCAATCTTGGACCCTATTTGTTTGTCTGGTGTTGGTTGTATTGGTGACTATTGCCTGTTGGATTTATTTGTAAAGTCAGGCCCCTTTCCTCTAAAAGAAAAATTTTATAGGATATTTCTAAAGAATTTTCTATACTACTTCCCATGTGACTTCTATCATCTACTCAAACCTCTTCAAAATAATCTTTTTTTGTAAAAAATTCAATTATGATAGTACAAAGGATATAAAAATAAGATAAAAAATGCATCCAGATTTGTAGACCACTTAGCGACGACTACAAGCACCGAAGCGTGCCGAAGGCGCACCGCTGTCATCGCCCCTCCTTCACTAGAGCCGGGTAAAACTTGTTGTAGTAAACAGTCGGGAAGTGATTGTGCTAAGGCCTTATCAAACTAGCGCACTAGAACAGCAACCGTCGCCTTTGAAGAGAAGTTTAGATCGGAATGATCCAACCTGTAGACACATGAACATCGACGAACATATTGGATCCACGTGGATCCACCGAAGACAAACCCCGACCGTATCCCACAAGATCCAGCGAGACAAACCCTTCACACGCCCTCCGATGATGCTAGAAGCACCACCGGGACAGGGACTAGACGGGAAGAACCTTATTTCATCCTCAGAGAGCCGCCACCCCCTCGTCTATCTGGGCAAGACACAAACCCTAAGAAAACAGAAAATCATCCAAAAACGAAGCCCTCCCACCGACAAAGGCCGGGATCCACCACGCCTCCATGGCCCTAAGGCCACATGAGACGAGGCAAACCGGCGTGGTGCAGGCGGGAGGCAGAAGAAACGCTGGCGGCGGCTTCCTGGCGACGGTGTGTTGCTTTTTTCTTATGATGCAATCAAATAACCCCAAAACATGTAACATCGACATGACTATAACATTTTAATCCTATGTTTTTCTATTGCCGTGTTTTTGTTTTTATTTTTTCAAGAAAACTTTCAATCTATTCATTTTCAATCACGGCAAAACAACGAACACCAGAAATAATAAAAAATACATTCAGATCCGTAGACCACCTAGCGACGACTACAAACACTAAAACGAGCCGAAGGTGCGCCGCCGTCATCGCCCCTCCCTCGCCGGAATCGAGCACAACTTGTTTATCTATTGTCGTGTTTTTATAATCCTACGAATCAAAGAGACCGTTAGGGTTGAGGTTGGGGGTGGAGAAACATGTGAAAAAGAAGCTTGCTATTTGTATCTTCAAATTATGTGTTTATCTCGCGATTCCCAATATGGTTTTTTGGTCATACAAGAATTCAGGGCATATTAACACCTCAATTTCTCTTTCACAAGCGAATCAACCTGTGGTTGGGATGGTTAGGTGGACAGTGGTATCCTCAGGCCATCAGCGTTCAAGTCGATATGCCGGCTCGGTCTCTCGGAGGTGCTCATAGGGGTAAGGTGTGCGTGTGTGCGTTCATAGGGATGAGTGCATGGATCGGCTCAGTCTCTCGGATGTGCTCATAGGGATAGGGTGTGCATATGTGCGTTCATAAGGGTGAGTGTATGCGCCAGCCCAATCTCTGAAGGGTGCTCATAGGGATACGATGTGCGTGTGTACGTTCATAGGGGTAAGTGTGTGCACGTTTATATGAGCGCTTGCCTTTGTGTATGTACTGTGTTAAAAAATCTCTTTAAAGAAAACCCAATTTTTGTTGTTTGTGCGTTTCTGCAGTATTTCTGTGACAGAAAAAAGATATTGCAGATGGGTTCTAGGTGGCATAGGCGAGGCGAAACTGCTGTATAGACGATGGATGTGTGCACGACAGTGGAACGATGGATAATTCAGCCGTTGATGGATAGTATGCATGGACAGCTTGACATGTGCTGTCGTGCACAAGTAGGTGAGGAAACGGGCTTCGGCTAGCTAAACCATATTTGCACAAACATCCACCTGACGTATCGAATCTATCCCATCTGATCTGACGACGGAGCAGTTGACATGACATGCCTCCGCAGCAGCACACGTTTTTTATTTTAGAAAAGGCGGCAGCAGCGGCGCTCGTGTGGTCATCAAGATATGAAGAACGTTCGTGTGTGACAGTGCGGTGTGATCCGTGCTGTGGACGGGTGGTGCGAGCATCTGGCCAACCGGCGAGGCCCGGAGCCACCCGCGCCACCGGCCGGCCCCGTCCGTTGGAGCCCTGCAGGGGCCGTATTTTCCTTCCACGTTCAAGCTCATGCAGGCCTTTCTTCTTCCCAGCCCCCTCGAGGCCTCAACTGCGACCGCCTAGCTGCTAGCTTGACAGCATCTATCAATAAAGTTCACTCGTTTTCAGATGAGCATATTGCTTCGATGCGCTGGCCTAATCGTCTGATGACGTCTTCTCGTCTAGGAGATCTCTAGCGGATCTTTCATTCTATCCCCATCATTTAATTCCTTATTTTGTAAGGAATTAAACTTTTCTTCATCTAACAGACTCTTCAAAATTTAATCTTTTAATAACAATTCTTTTTTCCAGTTCATTGAAATGTTTGCACAAATAATCTCCATCACCATCTCCACTGATATTAAAAGCACGAGTGTGGTGATCGGTGATGGCTCCCTCTCCCGGCGCCCCTCTCTCTTCCCTCGTCGGTGAGTTACCCGCCCCCTTTTGGTTGTCGTCTTGACCTCCTCCCCCCAGCGCAGGGTTCCTCGTGTCGCAGTCGTTCTTCCTCTCCTTCCCCCGCTCCATCGGTGCTCCCTGCTCCCTCCTCCTCTCTTTGTTCTCCGATGCGGCTATCGTTCAACCGACTTTGGGCTTTTGATCCTAATGGTGATGATTCCTCGGATAAAGATGGTTCTTCCTCTCCACCCCCCCTCGTGGGGGTCACTGCTGCTTCACGGGATCTGGGCACCGTCGGCAGCCAGATCGGCAAGTTCGCGCCTGGTGGTCACCCAATGCCTCACTACTCTGCGTCGGTGGGAGAGTGTGGGTGGACGGAGGTGCCGCCCAGATCTTGGCGTGCACGCAAGCTTCTTCACCTCGTTCCTTCCCCTCACTTACTTGGACCTGGTTCAATTTCTTCCGTGTCTGTCGCCTCGCTGGGATCTACCTCGTCGGTGGTGATGTCGTTGGCTAGGGTGCCGGCGGCGCCATCCACGCTGGAGTTGGATTTGGATGTGTCTAGGGAGGAAACCCTAGACAGGGCACTGGCTACTGGGCCAGTGGGCCCGTGGGTGAGCTTGTTGGGCTTTAGTGTGGGTGTTGGTTGTGAGCTGTGGCTGAATACCGATTTGATTTCTTCCTTTCCTCCCCTTCCTTCTGGACCGCGACCTGTGTCATTTATGAGTGGGTTGGTGCGGCCAGTTGGCCCATCTAAACCTGATGGCCGATGTTTTGGGTATATATGGCTCCGCCGGGGCTGTGGTGACCTAACCCTAGTGTTGGAAACATGCCCTAGAGGCAATAATATTGTATTGTTTATTTTCGTGTTTATAATTAAGAGTTTATATTCTATGTTGTAAGTGCTATGATCCTGAAATATGCGATTCAGTGGAAAACTCATAAGCGCGCGTGGAATGATAAACGGTAAGACTTGATTCCTAGTCTCGCCTCTAGCTCAAGTGTTGTATGTTGATCATGTTCTCTGAATCTTGAGATGTAGTTAAGTGTAACGATAGTCCAAAAACAACATTGAGAATATGACGTTAGAAGAACAATCATATTGAATTGACCCAACTTGTTTGTTATGCTTTGAGATACCATCGTCACAAGTCAATTGATATAACACAGAGAGTTAATGTATGTTTTAGTTCCTTAGACCATGAGAGCATCATAGTCACTTTTTACCGTACGATGGGCTTTGGGGTTGCGCAAACGTCATCTATAGCACGATGATCATAACGACAACTTACAGGTTCATCAGAATGTTTGACAAGGGGCTAGATAGCTTAGCTCAAGGATGGGATTTGCTCCTCCGACGATGAAGAGATATTCTTAGGGCCCTCTTGCTATGACAACATCCATCGCCGTCTGGCCATACACAAGTGAATAGATCACAAGGATGCCGGAACATGTCAACAAGAAAGAAGAATACAAACCGGTAATGAGGAGACCAGTATATAGTGAGGGTGAGAATGACTCAAGAGGATACCGATATATCTCGCCTCGGATTTTGGTAAAGTATCGCGAAGCAAAGGGAATATCACATGATAACAAAGGTTCACTCGCATATCATTCGTGTATTCATAGGGATCAATATGGCCACGGTTCCGCTATCGGTTATTGAACGAAAGGGGTTTTGTTCAGGTCTATGTTTTACCGAACTTGCAGGGTCACAAGTGATGAGTGGATTTATGCATATTTCTTAGAGTATATTATAGTGCCAAAATCCCTCATATCATATCCATCTAGCACTTATTCATGTATCCAATGCATAGCTTTGGGTATTTACTTGTTTTTACCAAGTTCATTGCACACTTTTTATTTTTATTAGTTTTTCTGTGTTTTGTGGTCTTTGTAGGTGTGTTGACATGTTCATGGGTTTGGGACATCGAAAGAACCAAGTTGGGAGTCAAACCGGAGAAGTTCCAGGCACCAGATCAAGGCCCTTTGGAGAGTTTGATGGTTTGGCATTTACCAAAATGTCCAAAATGAAGATCCAAGCCCGCAAATGCATTGGGCTTTTTGCTAGCAATCCAACGAGCCCAAGAACGTCAAAATCGGAGTTCGTATCAAGAAATGGCGAGCAAAATACGAAGGAGCTCCTGAATTCCAGACAAAAAGACAACCTTTCATCCAACCGGAGCCGCTCGTTTGGGCGGTCGTGTGAGCTCCAGAGCGCCACAAAAATTTACCAGAACTTTTCAAATTTTGCTCCAATTTCATCTTCTGTTTTTCCTATGAGATCCTTGACGACCAAGGCTTCTATTGAACGTAGATTTGGCTCCCCTTGAGCCCTTGGATGAAAGGGAGGAGGCTAGATAAACGGAGGAGACATGGGGAGGACTCCTATATGAAGGCCTCCAACCCTAGCCGCCGGCTCATATCATCTTCATCCTCCACAAGTCTCATCTACAACCATCACACCTGCATTGCAGCAACACCACCCTAGAGAGAAGGGCCAAGCCAAGGAACAAGGAATGAAGGAGGCGCCTCGACACCGGCGCCGGCCGGAGGGCCAGTGCCTCTTCATCACTGACGCCATGCCTCTCCCCATCTCCATCTCCAACTTCGTGTTGACTTGTAACTCATCCCTAATCTCTATGTACTCCATCACATGTTTGAGTAATTTATTGGGGAATAAGATGAACTCTAGTATGTGCTAGTACCGTTTGTCTTAGGCGATATGATGTCCTCTTTACATGTTTATGTTAGTAGTCTTCCTAGCGTTGGGTGAAGTCGACCATCTAATGTATGCCAATTTTGGATGGAAGGTTATTACTATTGGTGAACCGTGTGGTTGGGGAGGTGGGTGACATGATAGGCCCCATCTCCATTCATAGCGGATCGTTGCAGCAGGGGTAAAACAGAGACCACTTTGGCTGCGTCCACGGGGACCTTTTTCCCCTTAATCACGATTTGATAACCAGAGTGGGGAAGAACGGTGGTGGCGTATGTGGTACGGGGCCACCGTGTGTATGCACGTATTTGTACCGGCTCCGCCCACAAAAAGAAACATGTAAAGTGGCTTAGTATTCGTAGAACGACGTGTAGTGATGATTCTGAATACCTCGAGAACACCCTTATTACTCAAGCGTCGCTCCTTCATTTTACTCGCTATTCTATTTATTTTTTTACCTCTGCTTAGTTGTTTAGTTAAAATAATCCTTATTATCGTTTCCGCTAGCAACCGATGAATAGACTATTTCTAAATAACGCTCTGGGTGTGAACATAGCCAAGTAAGTGACAGTGTAGCTGCGGGGTTGGTAGTTACCTGTGTAACCACCGCTCCCTATGGGATCGACATAATCTACTTACCGCGAGTTGCAATAGCCCTATGTCCTTGCAGGTCATCAAGCTTTTTTGGCACCATTGTCGGGGAGCAAAAGCATTCGGTTATTACCTTCCCGCTCACACATAGTTTATTTTGTTAGTTGTTATTTATCTTTCAATTTTCTCTTAAATAAAATAAATAAAAAATATTGCTAAACATGTCTTCTAAGATGTCTGTCCAGGAACATATGGAACTTGCGATGAAGGAAAAGAGATACAAGATCTACCATTTTTTGGCTACCAATGAAGTTAAGTTGAAGGAGTGGATTAACCTGGTTAAAAAATTCACGTCCCTTATACTCAAGTCATATCCAGCAACATGCGTAGATTGTGGATCCAAAGGGCACCTACAATATTAATGTAAGTATGCTATCTCTTGAGCACTGCGTTGGTTTTCCTCGAAGAGGAAGGGATGATGCAACAAAGTAGCGTAAGTATTTCCCTCAGTTTTTGAGAACCAAGGTATCAATCCAGTAGGAGGCTACGCGCGAGTCCCTCGTACCTGCACAAAACAAATAAATCCTCGCAACCAACGCAAATAGGGGCTGTCAATCCCTATAAGGCCACTTACGAGAGTGAGATCTGATAGATATGATAAGATAATATTTTTGGTATTTTTATGATAAAGATGCAAAGTAAAATAAAGGCAAAGTAAATAGCAAAGGAAATAACTAAGTAGTAGGAGATTAATATGATAAAGATAGACCCGGGGGCCATAGGTTTCACTAGTGGCTTCTCTCGAGAGCATAAGTATTCTACGGTGGATGAACAAATTACTATTGAGCAATTGACATAATTGAGCATAGTTATGAAAATATCTAGGTATGATCATGTATATAGGCATCATGTCTGAGACAAGTAGACCGACTCCTGCCTGCATCTACTACTATTACTCCACTCATCGACCGCTATCCAGCATGCATCTAGAGTATTAAGTTAAAAACAGAGTAACGCCTTAAGCAAGATGACATGATGTAGAGGGATAGACTCATGCAATATGAATAAAACCCCATCTTGTTATCCTCGATGGCAACAATACAATACGTGCCTTCCTGCCCCTACTGTCGCTGGGAAAGGACACCACAAGATTGAATCCAAAGCTAAGCACTTCTCCCATTGCAAGAAAGATCAATCTAGTAGGCCAAACCAAACTGATAATTCTAAGAGACTTGCAAATATAACCAATCATACATAAAAGAATTCAGAGAAGATTCAAATATTATTCATAGATAAACTTGATCATAAACCCACAATTTATCGGTCTCAACAAACACACCGCAAAAAGAAGATTACATCGAATAGTTCTCCACAAGAGAGGGGGAGAACATTGTATTGAGATCCAAAGAGAGAGAAGAAGCCATCTAGCTACTAACTATGGACCCGTAGGTCTGAGGTAAACTACTCACCACTACTAGGAAAAGGCCTACTAATGGCGCACCCGTTTTGCCTACTAATGGCGCACTACTGGTGCACCATTAGTATCACGCCACTAGTATTTCTTACTAATGGCGCTCCACCGGTGCACCATTAGTATCTGGTATACTAATGGCGCACCAAGCAGTGCGCCATTAGTGTAGAACACCATGCGCCATTAGTATGCCTCCCAGGGGGCCATATTTAACCATGTGCTTTGGCATACTAATGGCGCACTGTTGGGTGATGCGCCATTAGTGTGATTATCACAGTGAGCCATTAGTGTCTTGTGTGGTGCGCCACTAGTATGAATATTAGGGATTTTTTTTCATTTATGATATTTTCACAGGTTAAAAATATTAGAGATAATATACAACACATATCTGCTTAGCTTACATACATGGGCCATATGTAATGATGTTACCTGCGTCCACCAGATCATATCCAACACACAAGTTTCATCATATATACATACATAGCCAACACATAGTTCCATCGTTACATATTACAAAAGTTTCACAATGTTCATTCAACACCGTTATCCATCAATTCACAAAAGTTTCACATTGATACAAAATAAAAACACAAATGGAAAAGAAGCACTCCATCCATGCAAGCTTCCGTGAATTAAATCAAATCTGCAAAATGATAAACAAGAAGTTAGAAGAAGAAGAAGAAGAAGAAGAAGAAGAAGAAGAAGAGAAGGAGACTAGAAGAAGAATAAGAAGAATAAGAAGAAGACTATAAGCTTATTATGTAAACTTGATCATTTTGTGCTAACATAAGTAATTTTGGAGCTAACCCATAGGAAACTAAGCATATAAGCTCTAATTTAGCATATTAGAGCCAACTTAGGTAAAATGAAGCTAACCTATGTCATTTTGGATAAGAAGAAGAATAAGAAGAAGACTATAAGCTTATTATGTAAACTTGATCATTTTGTGCTAACATAAGTAATTTTGGAGCTAACCTATAGGAAACTAAGCATAACTCTAAGTTAGCATATTAGAGCCAACTTAGGTAAAATGAAGCTAACCTATGTCATTTTGGATAAGAAGAAGAATAAGAAGAAGACTATAAGCTTATTATGTAAACTTGATCATTTTGTGCTAACATAAGTAAATTTGGAGCTAACCTATAGGAAACTAAGCATATAAGCTCTAAGTTAGCATATTAGAGCCAACTTAGGTAACATGAAGCTAACATATGTCATTTTGGATAAGAAGAAGAATAAGAAGAAGACTATAAGCTTATTATGTAAACTTGATCATTTTGTGCTAACATAAGTAATTTTGGAGCTAACCTATAGGAAACTAAGCATATTAGAGATAAACAGGTAACTAATTATATATATATATATATATATATATCATTTTGGAGATCTGACATACCTGACATAGTCCAGTTCTCATTGTTCTTCTCCTTCTCCTTCCTCAGCCTGATGCGCTAAGAGCGGCGAGGCGGTGGAGGCAGCTGTGGGATGTAGTCTTCTACCACAATTGGTGTGGTCATGTCGCCCAGCTGTGGGATCGCCGGCGCCACCACCGGTGCGTGGTAATGGTCAGGCACCACCACCATCGCGAGGCCACCCTCAGCCACCACCATCTCTTGCCCATGGTCAGCCACCACCATCTCTTGCACCTGGTCATCCACCACCATCCCTTTCCCTTGGTCAGCCACCACCAGCGCTAGGTCATCCTCAGCCTGATGTCCATCGTCATCCTGCAGCTCCTCATCCCCACTCTGCTCCTCTTCTCCCCCACTCCAGTCCGGATCATCCTTCTTGTTGTCTTCGCTGCTGCTAGAATCGCTGCTGCTTTTGCTAAGGCCAGAATCGCTGTTGCTTTTGCTACAGCCATAATCGCTGCTGCTTTGGCTGTAGCCAGTGTTGCTGCTGCTGCTCCCATTGCCTGTCCAAATGCAACAATGACCATTAACAATCGATGTGAGACAAAGCCAAATGTAGAGGAATACGAAGAGGCAGAACACACTGGCATCTTCGTCTTCAACGTAGCGCATGCGACACATAGTCGTGTTGAAAACCTTCACGATGAGCATTGTGGCGTCATCGTCGTACCTCAAGAGAAGAAAGTACCCGGTCCGCAGGTCGTAGGCACTGTAGAACTTCTCCCAGCCACGGCACAGGTACATGTGGCCCTCCTCGATCACCAACTCCACGTCCCACAGCCTGCGAACCCCGCTGCCGGCCTGTTGGAGCTTCACATTATCTGGCGGATCTTCACCCAGCATCTTCATAAAAGCGTCAGGCAGCCTCTGCAATTTGGGACAAGGAGTGATGTAGCAAACAACAGAGTTATCATAATGAGATGGGTGAAAGGGGAGATCTCTCGTTTTATATATCTGCCTCGTGGCTGATACTGAAGAAGAAAGTATGATAGTGAAGAACTCGAAAGCATCCAACTCGTACTCCGGTGAGGCAGAGCAGCGGTGGCTGCTTCCCCCCATCTCTGATAAGCAGCATAAGAGACCAATTAGTACCCTTACAACATTATAGCAGCATAAATTTTGAGCAGAGGATAATCAACATTAGTCGCAAGTACCCCATATGTCCTATTTTTAGCAAAGTCATGCTAAAATTCACGGAAAATTTCAGCATGACCTTTGCTAAAAATAGGACATATGGAGTACCCGAATTTGCCGGAACGGAAGTTAATCGACATTCCGGCAAACTCAAGGGCCTCTCGGGGTACCTGCAAATTCATCACGACACAATGGTCTAGCAAGTCTGTACAAACACAGAAAGAATAGAAAATTATAGTCTATGCATCATGAAAATTATAGTGTATGGATCATGGCATTTTTATTCTACATTTTATCTATGGATCATGCCAGGAAATTATAGTCTATGCATTTTTTAATCTCTGGATCATGATCCAACAAAATTGCCATCTCCCATGGCAAATATAGCCTATGCATCATGGAATTTATACTGTATGGATCATGGCATTTTTTTGTCTATGGATCATGATCTATAGAACATTTTAGTCCATGTCATTTTCTGAAACATATTTTTGCCATGGCAATTTTGAATCAATAGACATACTTCTCAAAAGAGGCATGATCAAATTCTGGTGCCCTTGACTTACTAGTATTTATCTCTATAAATGCAGAACTAATCTGACCACTATAAATGACCCAGAAGACAAACTGAAAATAGTTGTTGTTGCTGAACTAATCTGACCACTATAACCTGTTCATCATTCATCCATAGTTGTTGTTGCTGCTACAAGTTCAGCAAGCAACATGCCTAAATCCAGTGCTTGTTTGACTTTACTGAATTACCAACACATGGCACACAACACATTTATATTTTGTCAGGTCACACAACACATGCCTGAGGAGGAAGACTGAATTTTCTACAGAAGCATCATCAGGTACACTTCAACATGTGCTAGCAGCAACAAATGGTCAATATTCATTCTTATTTATGGTCAATATTTATAACCTATCAACAAATGGCAAGAATATTGAGTAATCTACTGTAGTTTGATCTACTGCAAATAATCTGTTGCAATTTGATCTATTACATAAACATGGTTGATCTTCATTTTGCATAAACCTAGTTGAGTATTACAGAGCAATTGACAGCAAATTGACCTGGTTGGAATTCATACAGCAACAGTAACAGTTAACTGAACTTCTTTTGCATGCATTTATCACTCCAGAAAACTATCAGTAACAAGTGAGAAGCATCTGCATTTTCTTAGTGAACTTTTGAGTGCATTTATCACTTGTTGGAGTATGCTACAGCTTCTGCAAATCACAAACTCCTTTAGTTTACATCTCAGTTTTAGCAAACACTACAGTTTCAGTGAAGGAGTCATAACTGAATAACAGGCACTATAGTTTCTCTACAGTATTGGAACACTGAACATTTTCAGTATTGGCACTATAGTTCCTCTACAGCTTGACAACCAGTGTAAACTACTGTACTGAGAACAGCAAATTCAAACTCACAGCAACAAATTGAATAGTGAGTAAGCCTGAAGATTCTTCTCTTACAAACCCCCAACCCTAGCTACTTAATTCTCCAACCCCCTTTCCTTGTCCAAAATTCTCCAACCTCCAACCCTAGAACACATCAGAAGGAAATCAAGAGGGGGAAGAGGGGGAAGCGGCTCGGGTGCTCAGTAGGGAGGTCGAGGGCGACTCGGGGTAGCCGGAGCTAGTTGAGGCAGCGCGAATTCGGCGTCGAGCGGTGGCAATGGTGGCTGAGGCGGAGGAAATCGGCGGGCGTCGAAGGGATGGCTCGAGGGCGTCCGAGCTTGTCCGGGTCCTCGTAGTAGAAGAGGAAGATGGCGACGGTCCTCCTGGGCAGGCCGTGCGGTGTTGGACGGCGAGCACGAGGTTGACGCAGGCGGGGCGGCGGGGGGAGGGGGCGCTTGGGCGGGAGGATGTCGAGGGCGCGGGCGCGGACAGAGGGGGGACGACGAGGGAGGCGGCGCTCGGTTCGGGGAGGGGGCGTTGGGGGCGGTGGTGGTCGGGTGCGGCGGGGGAAGTGAGCACGGCCGGGGACGGCGAGCACGGGGGCGGTGGTGGTCGATGGTAGTCGGACGCGGGTGAGATGAGGCAGGGGAGGGATTAGAGAGAAATGTGAGAGATTGGGGATTTTAGTGTGGGGGAGGCTTAGCAATGGCGCACCCCCGAGCGGTGCGCCATTAGTAATTTTATTATTATTATTTTTTGTTATTATTTTTTGTTGCATCTAATATTTTTTAGAAAATGAATATGAATATGAAACAGTAATATTTTTTTTATAAAAACAATAATAATTGTTGTTTAACAACAATTGTAGTCTACACTTTTTTTATTTTTTAAAAAATGAATATGAATATGAAACGGAGGGTGCTCGTCGGCGGCGGTGGAGCGGGGGAGGGTGTGGGGGGTGCTCGTCGGCGGTGGTGGAGCGGGGGAGGGTGCGGGGGATGCTCGTCGGCGATGGTGGGGCGGGGGAGGGTGCGGGGGGTGCTCGTCGGCGGTGGTGGAGCGGGGGAGGGTGCGGTGGGTCGTCGGCGGCGGTGGAGCTAGCGGGGGAGGGTGCGGGTGGGATCGAGATCGAGATGGAGGGGGATAGCGATCGAGATGAAGGGGCATTGAGATCGAGATGGAGGGGAAATCGAGATCGAGATAGAGGGGGGGTCAAGATCGAGTGTCCTCAGCAACAAGGTAGCCATGTCCCTGGGCGACGTGTAGTCTGGCGAGATGGGGACAACCATGTTCTCCAACGACGTGCGCGGCTAAAACCATCGGGCGGTGGTATGACTAGTCGTGTCCTTGGCATATGAAGTGTCTACGCCGACTCGTCTACTTCCGCTGCACTCCCGGAGTCTGTAACGATCATTGATCACGACCCATTATGCATTTTCATATTGTTCCCGGGTCATCGATGACGACATGCTCGGTGCGGGGTGCCCCCTAAATTTTTATTTTTTTTTCACTTTTTCACTTTTTTCTTTTTTAAAATAATTGATGATTTAAAAAAAGTTCCAAATTTCTAAATATTTGCGAATTTTGGAAAATGCATTCAGGAAATCATAAAATACTCATTTATTCAAAAAAATGTTCACGTTTTTTTTTGAGAAATCATAGAATGTTTGGGCATTTAAAATCTGTTTGTGATTTTGAAATAATGTTCGTATATTAAAAAATGTTCACGATTTTGAACAATGTTCGCATATACAAACACTGTTCATGAATTTGATTTTTCTCCACGAATTCAACAATGTTCATGATTTTTATAAAATGTTCATTACTAGTATAAATTTTTATACTAATGGCGTACCGTGGCACAGTGCGTCATTACTAGTTTAAACTAGTAATGGCGCACTATACAACGGTGCACCATTAGTAGTTTTGCAAAAAAGTAAAAAAATTTACAGTAGTGGCGCACTCTATGGCTGGTGCGCCATTAGTAGTTCTAACTACTAATGGCGCACTTTGCCTGGATGCGCCATTAGTATGTTTGAAAAAATGAAAAAACATTTTGTTACTAGTGGCGCACCTTTGTGCCTGGTGCGCCATTAGTGTCTTCCACACTAATGGCGCATCTCCACATGGTGCGCCATTAGTATATAGTAGTGGCGCACCACTTCTCTGGTGCGTCATTAGTGTCAATTTCATCTTTAGCCCTTTTCCTAGTAGTGCACACTTCATCGGAGAGGCTATGGTGTTGATGTAGAAGCCTCCGTGATCGATGCCCCCTCCGGCTGAGCTCGGGAACAGGCCCCAAGATAGGATCTCGTGGATACAGAAAGTTGCGGCGGTGGAATTAGTGTTTTGGCTCCGTATCTGATCGTTTGGGGGTACGTAGGTATATATAGGAGGAAGGAGTACGTCGGTGGAGCAATAGGGGGCCCACGAGGGTGGAGGGCGCGCCTGGGAGGGGGTAGGCGCACCCCCTACCTCGTGGCCTCCTGTTTCTTTTCTTGACGTAGGGTCCAAGTCTCCCAGATCATAATCTTCCTAAAAATCACGTTCCCGAAGGTTTCATTTCGTTTGGACTCCGTCTGATATTCCTTTTCTTCGAAACCCTAAAAGAGGCAAAAAATTAACAATTCTAGGCTGGGCCTCCGGTTAATAGGTTAGTCTCAAAATAATATAAAAATGGATAATAAAGCCCAATAATGTCCAAAATAGTAGATAATATAGCATGGAGCAATCAAAAATTATAGATACGTTGAAGACGTATCAAGCACCCCCAAGCTTAATTCCCGCTCGTTCTCGAGTAGGTAAATGATAAAAACAGAATTTTTGATGCGGAGTGCTACTTGGCATAATTTTAATGTAATTCTTCTTAATTGTGGTATGAAAAGATTCAAGGCAAAAGTTCATATTGACATAAAAATAATAATACTTCAAGCATACTAACAAAGCAATTATGTCTTCTCAAAATAACATGGCCAAAGAAAGTTATCCCTACAAAATCATATAGTCTGGCTATGCTCCATCTTCACCACACAAAATATTTAAATCATGCACAACCCCGATGACAAGCCAAGCAATTGTTTCATACTTTTGACATTCTCAAGACTTTTTCAATCTTCATACGATACATGAGCGTGAGCCATGGACATAGCACTATAGGTGGAATAGAGTGGTGGTTGTGGAGAAGACAAAAAGGGAGAAGATAGTCTCACATCAACTAGGCGTATCAACGGGCTATGGAGATTCCCATCAATAGATATCAATTTGAGTGAGTAGGGATTGCCATGCAACGGATGCACTAGAGCTATAAGTATATGAAAGCTCAAAAAGAAACTAAGTGGGTGTGCATCCAACTTGCTTGCTCATGAAGACCTAGGGAATTTTGAGGAAGCCCATCATTGGAATATACAAGCCAAGTTCTATAATGAAAGATTCCAACTAGTATATAAAAGTGATAACATGAGAGACTCTCTACTATGAATATCATGGTGCTACTTTGAAGCACAAGTGTGGTAAAAGGATAGTAACATTATCCCTTCTCTCTTTTTCTCTCATTTTTTTATTTGGGCCCTTTTTCTCTTTTTTTCATGGCCTCTTTTCTTTCTCTTTTTTTTGTCCGGAGTCTCATCCCGACTTATGGGGGAATCATAGTCTCTATCATCCTTTCCTCACTGGGACAATGCTCTAATAATGATGATCATCACACTTTTATTTTTCTTACAACTCAACAATTACAACTCGATACTTAGAACAAAGTATGACTCTATATGAATGCCTCCGGCGGTGTACAGGGATATGCAATGACTCATGAGTGACATGTATGAAAGAATTATGAATGGTGGCTTTGCCACAAATACGATGTCGACTACATGATCATGCTAAGCAATATGACAATGATGGAGTGTGTCATGATAAACGGAATGGTGGAAAGTTGCATGGCAATATATCTCGGAATGGCTATGGAAATGCCATAATAGGTAGGTATAGTGGCTGTTTTGAGGAAGGTGTATGGTGGGTGTATGATACCGGCGAAAGGTGTGCGGTATTAGAGAGGCTAGCAAAGGTGGAAGGGTGAGAGTGCGTATAATCCATGGACTCAACATTAGTCATAAAGAACTCATATACTTATTGCAAAAATCTACAAGTTATCAAAGCAAAGTATTACGCGCATGCTCCTAGGGGGATAGATTGGTAGGAAAAGACCATCGCTCGTCCGCCACTCATAAGGAAGACAATCAAAAAATAAATCATGCTCCGACTTCATCACATAACGGTTCACCATACGTGCATGCTACGGGAATCACAAACTTTAACACAAGTATTTCTCAAATTCACAACTACTCAACTAGCATGACTTTAATATCACCATCTCTATATCTCAAAACAATTATCAAGTATCAAACTTATCATAGTATTCAACACACTCATAAGAAAGTTTTATTATTAATCTTGTGTACCAAGCATATTAGGATTTTAAGCAAATTTCCATGCTATTAAGACTCTCAAAATAATATAAGTGAAGCATGAGAGATCAATAGTTTATATAAAACAAATCCACCACCGTGCTCTAAAAGATATAAGTGAAGCACTAGAGCAAAATTATATAACTCAAAAGATATAAGCGAAGCACATAGAGTATTCTGACAAATTCTAAATCATGTATGGCTCTCTCAAAAGGTGTGTACAGAAAGGATGATTGTGGTAAACTAATAAATAAAGACTCAAATCATACAAGACGCTTCAAGCAAAACACATATCATGTGGCGAATAAAAATATAGCTCCAAGTAAAGTTACCGATAGAAGTAGACGAAAGAGGGGATGCCTTCCGGGGCATCCCCAAGCTTTGACTTTTAGGTGTCCTTATATTATCTTGGGGGTGCCATGGGCATCCCCAAGCTTAGGCTCTTGCCACTCCTTGTTCCATAATCCATCAAATCTTTACCCAAAACTTGAAAACTTCACAACACAAAACTTAAAGTAGAAAATCTCGTGAGCTCCATTAGCGAAAGAAAATAAAAGACCACTTCAAGGTACTATAATGAACTCATTATTTATTTATATTGGTGTTAAACCTACTGTATTCCAACTTCTCTATGGTTTATAAACTATTTTACTAGCCATAGATTCATCAAAATAAGCAAACAACACACGAAAAACAGAATCTGTCAAAAACAGAACAGTCTGTAGTAATCTGTAGCTAGCGCAAGATCTGGAACCCCAAAAATTCTAAAATAAATTGCTGGATGTGAGGAATTTATCTATTAATCATCTTAAAAAATAATTAACTAAATATCACTTTCCAAATAAAAATGACAGTAGTTCTCGTGAGCGCTAAAGTTTCTGTTTTTTACAGCAAGTTCAACAAGACTTTCCCCAAGTCTTCCAAACGGTTCTACTTGGCACAAACACTAATTAAACACAAAAAACACAACCAAAACAGATTCTAGATAAATTATTTATTACTAAAAAGGAGTAAAAATCAAGGAATAAAAATAAAATTGGGTTGCCTCCCAACAAGCGCTATCGTTTAACGCCCCTAGCTAGGCATAACAAGCAAGAATAGATCTAGGTATTGCCATCTTTGGTAGGCAATCCATAAGTGGCTCTCATAATAGATTCATAAGGTAATTTAATTTTCTTTCTAGGAAAGTGTTCCATGCCTTTCCTTAATGGAAATTGGAATCTAATATTTCCTTCCTTCATATCAATAATTGCACCAATCGTTCTAAGGAAAGATCTACCAAGAATAATAAGACTTGAAGGATTGCAATCTATGTCAAGAACAATAAAATCTACGGGCACATAATTCCTATTTGCAAAAACAAGAACATCATTCATTATTTTCACAGGTTTTTTAATAGTGGAATCCGCAAGGTGCAAGTTTAGAGAGCAATCATCAAAATCACGGAAACCTAACAAATCACACGAAGTCTTTGGAATCGTGGAAACACTAGCACCCAAATCACATAAAGCATAGCATTCATGATCTTTAATTCTAATTTTAATAGTTGGTTCCCACTCATCATAAAGTTTTCTAAGGATAGAAACTTCAAATTCAAGTTTTTCTTCATAAGATTGCATCAAGGCATCAACGATGTGTTTAGTAAACGCTTTATTTTGACTATAAGTGTGAGGAGAATTTAGCACGGATTGCAACACGGAAATACAATCAATCAAAGAGCAATTTTCATAGTTAAGTTCCTTGAAATCCATAATAGTGGGTTTAGCAACATCTAGGGTTTTAATTTCTTCAATCCCACTTTTATCAAATTTAGCCTCAAGATCAAGAAATTCCGAATTATTAGAACGCCTTCTAGGTAAAGGTGGATCATATTCAGTCCCATTATCAAGATTCATATTGCAAAACAAAGATTTAATAGGGGACACATCAATAACTTTTAGATCTTCATCTTTATTTTCATAGGAACTAGAAGAACACGCTCTTATAAAGGCATCTTTCTTAGCACGCATCCTAGCGGTTCTTTCTTTGCACTCATCAATGGAAATTATCATGGCTTTGAGAGACTCATTGATATCATGCTTAGGTGGAATAGATCTAAGTTTCAAAGAATCAACATCAAGAGCAATTCTATCAACGTTCCTAGCCAAATCATCAATCTTAAGCAATTTTTCTTCAATCATCGCATTAAAATTCTTTTGCGAAGTAATAAATTCTTTAATATTAGATTCAAAATCAGAGGGCATCTTATTATAATTTCCATAAGAATTGTTGTAGGAATTACCATAATTATTAGAGGGATTACTAGGATAAGGCCTAGGGTTTCCTCTATATGCGTTGTTACCAAAATTGTTCCTACCAACAAAATTCACATCCGTAGATTCATTATTATTCTCAATCAAAGTAGACAAGGGCATATCATTAGGATCAGAAGAAACACTCTTATTAGCAAATAATTTCATAAGTTCATCCATCTTTCCACTCAAAACATTAATTTCTTCTATCGCATGCACATTTTTATTAGTAGATCTTTCAGTATGCCATTGAGAATAATTAACCATAATATTATCTAGGAGTTTAGTAGCTTCTCCTAAAGTGATTTCCATAAAAGTGCCTCCCGCGGCCGAATCTAAATGATTTCTAGAAGCAAAATTCAATCCGGTATAAAAATTCTGAACAATCATCCACAAATTTAAACCATGAGTAGGGCAATTACGTATCATTAATTTCATTCTCTCCCAAGCTTGTGCAACATGTTCATGATCAAGTTGCTTAAAATTCATAATATCGTTTCTAAGAGAGATGATCTTAGCGGGAGGAAAATACTTAGAGATAAAAGCATCTTTGCACTTGTTCCATGAATCAATACTATTTTTAGGCAAAGACGAAAACCAAGCTCTAGCACGATCTCTAAGCGAAAAAGGAAATAGCTTCAATTTAACAATATCATTATCCACATCTTTCTTCTTTTGCATGTCACACAAATCAACGAAGCTATTTAGATGGGTAGTGGCTTCTTCACTAGGAAGGCCGGAAAACGGATCTTTCATGACAAGATTCAGCAAAGCAGTATTAATTTCACAAGATTCAGCATCGGTAAGAGGAGCAATCGGAGTGCTAATAAAATCATTGTTGTTGGTATTGGTGAAGTCACACAATTTAGTATTATCTTGAGCCATCGTGACAAGCAAGCAAACTAACACACAAGCAAACAAAAAGCAAGCGGGCAAAAAGAGGCAAATAGAGAAGGAGAGGGAGGATAGAGAGAGAGGGCGAATAAAACGGCAAGGGTGAAGTGGGGGAGAGGGAAACGAGAGGCAAATGGCAAATAATGTAATGCGGGAGATAAGGGTATGTGATGGGTACTTGGTATGTTGACTTTTGCGTAGACCTCCCCGGCAACGGCGCCAGAAATCCTTCTTGCTACCTCTTGAGCACTGCGTTGGTTTTCCCCGAAGAGGAAGGGATGATGCAACAAAGTAGCATAAGTATTTCCCTCAGTTTTTGAGAACCAAGGTATCAATCCAGTAGGAGGCTACGCGCGAGTCCCTCGCACCTGCACAAAACAAATAAATCCTCGCAACCAACGCAAATAGGGGTTGTCAGTCCCTATAAGGCCACTTACGAGAGTGAGATCTGATAGATATGATAAGATAATATTTTTGGTATTTTTATGATAAAGATGCAAAGTAAAATAAAGGCAAAGGAAATAGCAAAGGAAATAACTAAGTAGTAGGAGATTAATATGATAAAGATAGACCCAGGGGCCATAGGTTTCACTAGTGGCTTCTCTCGAGAGCATAAGTATTCTACGGTGGGTGAACAAATTACTGTTGAGCAATTGATAGAACTGAGCATAGTTATGAGAATATCTAGGTATGATCATGTATATAGGCATCACGTCCGAGACAAGTAGACCGACTCCTGCCTACATCTACTACTATTACTCCACTCATCGACCGCTATCCAGCATGCATCTAGAATATTAAGTTAAAAACAGAGTAACGCCTTAAGCAAGATGACATGATGTAGAGGGATAGACTCATGCAATATGAAGAAAACCCCATCTTGTTATCCTCGATGGCAACAATACAATACGTGCCTTGCTGCCCCTACTGTCAGTGGGAAAGGACATCGCAAGATTGAACCCAAAGCTAAGCACTTCTCCCATTGCAAGAAAGATCAATCTAGTAGGCCAAACCAAACTGATAATTCGAAGAGACTTGCAAAGATAACCAATCATACATAAAAGAATTCAGAGAAGATTCAAATATTATTCATAGATAGACTTGATCATAAACCCACAATTCATCGGTCTCAACAAACACACTGCAAAAAGAAGATTACATCGAATAGTTCTCCACAAGAGAGGGGGAGAACATTGTATTGAGATCCAAAAAGAGAGAAGAAGCCATCTAGCTACTAACTATGGACCCGTAGGTCTGAGGTAAACTACTCACACTTCATCGGAGAGGCTATGGTGTTGATGTAGAAGCCCTCCGTGATTGATGCCCCCTCCGGCGGAGCTCCGGAACAGGCCCCAATATGGGATCTCGTGGATACAGAAAGTTGCGGCGGTGGAATTAGGGTTTTGGCTCCGTATCTGATCGTTTGGGGGTACGTAGGTATTTATAGGATGAAGGAGTACGTCGGTGGAGCAACAGGGGGCCCACGAGGGTGGAGGGCGTGCCTGGGGGGGGGGGGGGTAGGCGCGCCCCCTACCTCGTGGCCTCCTGTTTCTTTTCTTGACGTAGGTTCCAAGTCTCCCGGATCATAATCTTCCTAAAAATCATGTTCCCGAAGGCTTCATTCCATTTGGACTCCGTTTGATATTTCTTTTCTTCGAAACCCTAAAACAGGCGAAAAACAGCAATTCTGGGCTGGGCCTCCGGTTAATAGGTTAGTCCCAAAAATAATATAAAAGTGGATAATAAAGCCCAGTAATGTCCAAAACAGTAGATAATATAGCATGGAGCAATCAAAAATTATAGGTACGTTGGAGACGTATCAAAGTACAATATTGATCCTGCATTAGCAAGTTATAATATTCTTAGTAAATCCAATGTTAGTGTGGAGGTTTTACAATTTGTGCTTATTGCTGATGTGATATGTCTTCAATGTATCTATAATTTATAAAGTATTCATGCCATGTTTACAATAATTTTATATGGTTTTGGTGCACTTTCATACGACTTTTATATGAACTTCATGGACTAACATATTAACCTAGTGCTCAGTGTCAGCTGCTGTTTTCTGCTTGTTTTTGGTTTTCCAGAAAATCCATACCGAATGAAGTCCAAATGCGATGATTTTTTTACGATTTTATTGGAACATAAGAGACCCCCGAAGCTTCGAGGGAGTACCAGAAGACCCACGAGGAGGTGACAACGTATCCAGGCGTACCCCGAGGACGGGGGGGGGGGGGGTGGACGCGCCCAGATACCTTGTGGCCCTCTTGTTTCCCTCTTCGCGTGATTGAATGCTGAAAATTAATTCTTATATATCCGGAAACCCCTGAAAGTTAACCTAGAACTTCGATTCCACCACCGCAAGCCTCTGTTATGAAGAGATCCCATCTAGAGGCCTTTTCTGGCACCCTGCCGGAGGGGCAAACAGAAGGAAATATGCCATAGAGGCAATAATAAAGTTGTTATTTTATATTTCCTTATATCATGATAAATGTTTATTATTCATGCTAGAATTGTATTAATTGGAAACTTGATACATGTGTGGATACATAGACAAAACACCGTGTCCCTAGTAAGCCTCGACTAGACTAGCTCGTTAATCAAAGATGGTTAAGTTTCCTAACCATAGACATGTGTTGTCATTTGATGAACAGGGTCACATCATTAGGAGAATTATGTGATGGAAAAGACCCATCCGTTAGCTTAGCATGTTGATCGTTTAGTTTTATTGCTATTGCTTTCTTCATGTCATATACACATTCCTTCGACTATGAGATTATGCAACTCCCGGATACCGGAGGAATGCCTTGTGTGTTATCAAATGTCACAACGTAACTGGGTGATTATAAAGATGTAAGAGGTATCTCCGAAGGTGTTTGTTGGGTTGTCATAGATCGAGATTAGGATTTGTCACTCCGAGTACCGGAGAGGTATCTTTGGCCCTCTCGGTAATACACATCATAAGAAGCCTTGCAAGCAATGTAACTAATGAGTTAGTTGTGAGATGATGTATTACAGAACGAGTAAAGAGACTTGCCGGTAACGAGATTGAACTAGGTATGAAGATATCGATGACCGAATCTCGGGCAAGTAACATACCGATGGATAAAGGGAATTATGTATGTTGTCATAAGGTTTAACCGATAAAGATCTTCATAGAATATGTAGGAGCCAGTATGGGCATCCAGGTTCCGCTATTGGTTATTGACCAGAGAGGTGTCTTGGTCATGTCTACATAGTTCTCGAACCCGTAGGGTCCGCACGCTTAACGTTCGTTAACGATATAGTATTATATGAGTTATGTATGTTGGTGACCGAATATTGTTCGCAGTCCAGGATATGATCACGGACATGACGAGGAGCTCTGGAATGGTCCAGAGGTAAAGATTGATATATGGGATAATAGTGTTCGGTCTTCGGAAGGGTTTCAGAATTCACTGGAAGGGGTTCCGGATGTTTCCCGAAATGTTTGGGCATGAGAACACTTTATTTGGGCCAAAGGGGAAAGCCCACAAGGTTTTTGGAAAGCGCAAAAGGAAGTTTTGCAGAGTCCACGGGCCAGACGCTAGGGTCCCAAGCGTCCAGGGCCGGCCCTGCGGGGGGCAGAGGGGCGGCCGCCCCGGCCCCCCGAGCATGAAGGGGCCCCCGATGGCCTGGTTTCCTATACATGCGTAGGCCATAACATATTCATAGATTCTCAAAAAAAAGAAAATGATGTTACGGATCACCTACTTCTCATCCATCGTGGATCGTATGGAAAAATATTTGATTACTTCCGTGCTTGCCGGACGTGCACGGCGTGTTGGAAATATGCCCTATAGGCAATAATAAATTAGTTATTATTATATTATATTTCATTGTTCATGATAATCGTTTATTATCCATGCTAGAGTTGTATTGATAGGAAACTCAGATACATGTGTGGATACATAGACAACACCATGTCCCTAGTAAGCCTCTAGTTGACTAGCTCGTTGATCAATAGATGGTTACGGTTTCCTGACCATGGACATTAGATGTCGTTGATAACGGGATCACATCATTAGGAGAATGATATGATGGACAAGACCCAATCCTAAGCCTAGCACAAAGATCGTGTAGTTCATATGCTAAAGCTTTTCTAATGTCAAGTATCATTTCCTTAGACCATGAGATTGTGCAACTCCCAGATACCGTAGGAGTGCTTTGGGTGTGCCGAATGTCACAACGTAACTGGGTGGCTATAAAGGTACACTACAGGTATCTCCGAAAGTGTCTGTTGGGTTGGCACGAATCGAGACTGGGATTTGTCACTGCGTGTAAACGGAGAGGTATCTCTGGACCCACTCGGTAGAACATCATCATAATGTGCACAATGTGACCAAGGAGTTGATCACGGGATGATGTGTTACGGAACGAGTAAAGAGACTTGCCGGTAACGAGATTGAACAAGGTATCGGGATACTGACGATCGAATCTCGGGCAAGTACAATACCGCTGGACAAAGGGAATTGAATACGGGATTGATTGAATCCTCAACATCGTGGTTTATCCAATGAGATTATCGTGGAACATGTGGGAGCCAACATGGGTATCCAGATCCCGCTGTTGGTTATTGGCCGGAGAGTTGTCTCGGTCATGTCTGCATGGTTCCCGAACCCATAGGGTCTACACACTTAAGGTTCGATGACGCTAGGGTTATTAGGAAGACTTGTATGTGATTACCGAACACTACTAGAAAAAGGGCTGCTAGTGACGCACCTATTTTTGCTACTAATGGCACACTACTGGTGCGCCACTAGCATCACGCCATTAGAATTTTTTTCTAATGGTGCACTTGTGGTTTCTAATGGCGCACCTGCGGCGCGCCATTAGAATCTGGTATTCTAATGGCGCACCGCTGGTGCGCCATTAGTATGGCCCACCGCTGGTGCGCCATTAGTATGGCCCACGGTGCGCCATTAGTATCTGATATACTAATGGTGCACCACATAGAAGTGCGCCATTAGTAACAATTTTTTTTCAATTTTTTCAGAATTTTTTTTATTTTTTTTCAAAAAGTTTCAATTTTTTTCGTTTTTTCTTAATCTCTGGTCATTATGTCTTAATCTCAGGTCAATATGCTTAATCTCAAGTCAAATCACACTCCATGGTCAAACTTCCCGAAAGGTCACCCATCCTCACACTACTCCAGCCCAAGCACGCTTAACTTCAAAGTTCTATCCAACCCCAGCAACAACTCACTTCACAGACACTTGTTGATATATCTAGCATATTAATCCTATTATACCTTGTTGATGTCTAGGACTTTGTTCATGTTCATGACTATGATGAAATTTTGAAAAATATTTCAAACTTCCCGGTCATATTACGTATCATTTTTTGAAAAAAAAATCAAAACCTTTTTTTTGAATTTTTTTGCCTCTAGATCTTGAAAGCCCCGTAACTTTTTTGTGTTAGGTTTTTGGGGATTTTGAAAATGTTTAACGGGGTTCCCCGGTTAAATTCGGATGTAACTTTTCGAGTAGATGATTTTTCATATATAAAACTTTTTAATCCGAGTTCGTATGCAAAAGTTATGCCCATTTTACAAATTTCCAGAGAGATTTTGCAAATAAAGTCGAAATTTATATTTGTAAAATTTCCCAACAACTAGACCACATATCACATGGCAAACTTATTTTCTTTTATTTTTTTGATATTTTTATCATTTTTTATATATTTTTTTAAAACTGAAAAGGTGGTCCACAGGGGGGTGCATTCGGTGGAAGCCGGGCAAACTAGTAATGGCGCACCGTGGGGTGGTGCGCCATTAGTAGTTAAACTAGTAATGGCGCACCACACCCACAGTGCGCCATTACTAGTTCTAAAAAAATTGAATTTTTTTGATTTTTTTTTAAAAACTTAGTAATGGCGCACCAGTGGACAGTGCGCCATTACTAGTTAAAAACTAGTAATGGCGCACTGTCCACTGGTGCGCCATTACTAACAGAATTTTTTATTTTTTAACTTTTTTTTCAAAACTTCTAATGGCGCACCGTGGGTGTGGTGCGCCATTACTATGTCAACTAATAATGGCGCACTACACCCACGGTGCGCCATTAGTAACAATTTTTTTTTCAAAACTTCTAATGGCGCACCGCACACCAGGTGCACCATTAGTAATATATTACTAATGGCGTACCTGTTTGTGGTGCGCCATTGCTATATTCTAATGGCGCACCACACATGTGGTGCGCCATTAGTGACCATTTCATCTATAGCCATTTTCCTAGTAGTGGAATGTTGTTCGGTATCCCGGACGTCACGAGGAGTTCTGGAATGGTCCGGAGGTAAAGATTTATATATGGAAAGTTGTTGTTCGGGTTCCGGGAAAAGTTTGGTTTTTTCCGGTATTGTACCGAGAAGCTTCCGGAAGGTTCCGGAGGATTTCGGAGGTCCAAAAAATGTTCCACCACGTCCAATACAGCAGCATGGGCTGTAGGGGGGCGCCCTAACCCTAATGAGCCAAGGGCACCAGCCCCCCCAAGGCCCATGCGCATGGGAGAGGGGAAACCCTACGGGGGAGGGCCTCCAGTTGACTTGGGAGGCACTCCTCCCCCCCTTGGCCGCCGCCCCCAACCCTAGATGGGATCTAGGGGGGCCGGCCCCCTCTCTCCCCACCTATAAATAGTGGAGGGGTGGGAGGGCGGCCACACCCTTGAACCTGGCGCAGCCCCTCCCCTCCAATACCTCTCCTCCTCCGCGTGAGCTTGGCGAAGCCCTACCGGAGAACTGCCACTCCATCACCACCACGCCGTCGTGCTGCTGTTGGACTCTCTTCCTTAACCTCTCCCTCCTCCTTGCTGGATCAAGGTGTGGGAGACGTCTCCGTTCCGTACGTGTGTTGAACGCGGAGGTGCCGTCCGTCCGGCGCTAGGATCATCGGTGATTTGGATCACGACGAGTACGACTCCATCAACCCCGTTCACTTGAACGCTTCCGCTTAGCGATCTACAAGGGTATGTAGATGCACTCTCCTTCCCCTCGTTGCTAGATTACTCCATAGATTGATCTTGGTGATGCGTAGAAAATTTTAAATTTCTGCTACGATCCCCAACACGGCATAGTCTTCTCGGCTTCTATTCCATCTCTTCCGCAATAGGCAACAAATCAGCCATGCCAAGGTCTACGGCACCCCGCCGGCCTCGTCTAACTGTGATTTTCTGCTGTTGGACATGATACGGTATTATGTTCCTATTTTCAGATTCCCATTAACCTCCTCTTCAACACAACTGCCAGATCTTCCATTCGTCCGTGAAAACCACCCCCTTACATCTCTCTTTCTCGCACTCCTATTTGTTGTGTTGATTGGGATTAGTAAACAGGAAGTCTGATGTTTGTTCCAGATTCGTATGCAGCAGCAAAGTCTTGCAATTTCTATTTTTCTAGCCATCCAGGTACCTAATTCCCTGCAATTCTTAGCATTTTTATTTATTTAGCAGTCTTCCTAATTTCTTGTTTTATACGTTTGTGTGCTAATTAGCAAAATTGCTAGTATCCATCTAGTAAGGGCAAAAAACATGCACTGTGTTGATTGTGTCCCCCAAAGGAGCTTTGATATTTTTTAGAACATAAATGAGTATTTCTACTACTGGGATTTCAAAGTAATTAGCTATGTTAAGGTTGAAGAACAAACTAGTGAAAAAAGATATATGGATGAGAATATATTGAGTAATCACGAAAGTGATACTAACTCGCCTAATAATAGTACAAAAATATAGGTGTCATTGACAACTTTTACTGTGAATATTTATGACCCTGATTTTTTTGATAGTTGAGATGACATGGCAACATAAGTTAGTGCTCTGAGTGTTTCTTTGCAATCAAAATATGGAAAAGAATACTCAAAATTTTATGGTTTTAGGGCCCCTTTTTGTTGTCTTGCCCCGGGCCTCTAAAATCCCAGGACCAGCCCTGCTAGCGTCTAGGTCCAGACGCCAGGAACCCTGGCGTCTGGTCCTAGAGTCCGAGAAGGACTCTTGCCTTTTGGGAAAAACCGACTTTGGGGAGGCTTTTACTCCAAATTTCGACCCTGGGCTCAACATATAAATAGAGTGGTAGGGCTAGCACCCAATACACATCAAGATTCACCAAGCCATGTGCTGGCAACCCCATCCCCTCTAGTTTATCCTCTATCATAAGTTTCCATTGTGCTTGGCGAAGCCCTGCGGAGATTGTTCTTCACCAACACCGTCACCACGCCGTCATGCTGCCGAAACTCATCTACTACTTCGCCCGTGTTGCTGGATCAAGAAGGCGAGGATGTCATCGAGCTGAACGTGTGCTGAACACGGAGGTGCCGTACATTCGGTACTTCATCGGCACGGATCATGAAGGTGTACGACTACATCAATCACGTTTATAAACGCTTCCGCTTTGCGATCTTCAAGGGTATGGAGATGCTCTCCCCCTCTCGTTGCTATGCATCTCCTAGATAGATCTTGCATGAGCGTAAGAATTTTTTTGAAATTGCATGCTACGTTTCCCAACAGTGGCATCCGAGCCAGGTCTATGCGTAGATGATATGCATGAGTTGAACACAAAGAGTTGTGGGCGGTGATCGTCATACTGCTTGCCACAAATGTCTTCTTTTGATTTGGCGGTATTGTTGGATGAAGAGGACCAAACCAACCTTACATGACCACGTTCATGAGACTGGTTCCACCGACAGACATGCAACTAGTTTCGCATAAAGGTGGCTGGCGGGTGTCTGTTTCTCCTACTTTAGTTGAATCGAATTTGACTGCGGCCGGTCCTTGTTGAAGGTTAAAACAACAAACTTGATAAATCACTGTTGTGGTTTTGATGCGCAGGTAAGAATGGTTCTTTCCTAAAGCCCGTAGCAGCCACGTAAAACTTGCAACAACAAAGTAGAGGATGTCTGCTCCACGCCCGAGTGCTCGTCTGCTCCGCCCGCACCACGTCCTCCGCGTGCCGCCGCGTGGCTGGCCTTCCCCCGCGCGTCCAGGCCTGCTGATACGTCTCCAACGTATCTACTTCTCCAAACACTTTTTCCCTTGTTTTGGACTCTAACTTGCATGATTTGAATGGAACTAACCCGGACTGACGCTGTTTTCAGCAGAATTGCCATGGTGTTATCTTTGTGCAAAAATAAAAGTTCTCGGAATGACATAAAAATTCACGGAGACACGTTTTAGAATTAATAAAAAATACTAGCGAAAGAATCAGCATCAGGGGGCCACACCCTGTCCACGAGGGTGCATGGTGCGCCCCCTACCTCGTGGGCCCCCTGAGACTCCACCGACGTCAACTCCAACTCTATATATTCATGTTCGGGGAGAAAAAAATCAGGGAGAAGGATTCATTGCGTTTTACGATACAGAGCCGCCGCCAAGCCCTAATCTTCATCGGGAGGGCTGATCGGGAGTCCGTTCGGGGCACCGGAGAGGGGAATCCGTCGCCATCGTCATCATAAACCTTCCTCCATCACCAAATTCATGATGTTCACCGCCGTGCGTGAGTAATCCCATCGTAGGCTTGCTGGACGGTGATGGGTTGGATGAGATTTACCATGTAATCAAGTTAGTTTTGTTATGGTTTGATCCCTAGTATCCATTATGTTCTAAGATTGATGTTGCTATGACTTTGCTATGCTTAATGCTTGTCACTAGGGCCCGAGTGCCATGATTTCAGATCTGAACCTATTATGTTTTCATGAATATATGTGAGTTCTTGATCCTATCTTGAAAGTCAATAGTCACCTACTATGTGTTATGATCCGGTAACCCCGAAGTGACAATAATTGGGACCACTCCCGGTGATGACCATAGTTTGAGGAGTTCATGTATTCACTAAGTGTTAATGCTTTGGTCCGGTACTCTATTAAAAGGAGGCCTTAATATCCCTTAGTTTCCAATAGGACCCCGCTACCACGGGAGGGTAGGACAAAAGATGTCATGCAAGTTCTTTTCCATAAGCACGTATGACTATATTCGGAATACATGCCTACAGTACATTGATGAACTGGAGCTAGTTTTGTGTCATCCTATGTATAACTGCTGCATGAGGAATCACATCCAACATAATTATCCATCATTGATCCATTGCTTTCGAGCTTTTCACATATTGATCTTTGTTTAGTTACTTTTCCATTGCCATTGTTACGATTGCTACAAAAACTACTGCTGTTACTTTTGCCATCGTTACCGTTACTTCCATACTACTTTGCTACTAAATACTTTGCTGCGGATATTAAGTCTTTCAGGTGTGGTTGAATTGACAACTCAACTGCTAATACTTGAGAATATTCTTTGGCTCCCCTTGTGTCGAATCAATAAATTTGGGTTGAATACTCTATCCTCGAAAACGTTGCGATCCCCTATACTTGTGGGTTATCAAGACTATTTTCTGGCGCCGTTGCCGGGGAGGATAGTTCTATTCTTTGAGTCACTTGGGATTTATATCTGTTGATCACCATGAGGAACTTGAAAGATGAAAGAACCAAGATTTTTCCCTCAACTACGAGGGGAGGTAAGGAACTGTCATCTAGTTGTGCACTTGATTCTCCTTCTGTTTTGAGTAATCTCGCGACACCTACTCCTGCTATTGATTCTGATATGTCGCATGTTATTGATGATGCCACTTCTGCTATGCATGATGCTTATGATGAAACTACTTCTATGCTTGATAATACTATGACATTAGGTGAATTTCTTGATGAACAACTTGCTAGGGTTAGAGAGAATAAAATTATTGAAACAGATAATATTGATGAAAGTGATGATGAAGATTCTCCCCCTAGATATGAATTGCCTGATGTGCCTAAGGGTTATGTTATGGATGAAGAAACTGCTAGAGACCTTTTTGCTTGCAAAGATAGATATGATCTTAAAAAACTGTTAGCTAAGCTGAAAGAAAAGTCTTTGAATGCTAGAATGAAATATGACCCTGCTTTTGCTACTTCACCTATCTGTATTTCTGATAAGGATTATGATTTCTCTATCGATCCCGAGTTAATTACTTTGGTTGAATCTGATCCTTTTTATGGCTATGAATCTGAAACTATTGTGGCACATCTTACTAAATTGAATGATATCGCCACCCTATTCACTCATGAGGAAAAAATTCATTACTACTATATCCTTAAGTTATTTCCATTCTCATTAAAGGGTGATGCTAAAACATGGTTTAATTCTCTTGCTCCTGGTTGTGTGCGTAGTCCCCAGGATATGATTTATTACTTACTAGATCATCGATGACGCGCGTTGCTGCGTCCGCCTGTTTTGATGTAAATACATATACATTAAAGTTAAGTTGCATATTGGTTAGTGATCGAAGAGGGAATTTTCAGAAGAAAATGGAAATATATAAAACTTCAAAATTTTCAAATTACATTGCCTCGATATAGAGTGGGTTGCATTGCTTCCATCCACATGAGAGTCAAATCTTGTGTTGGATATAGCCTGATAGCCATGAACAATGCAATCATACATTAGGTAAATATAAATTTGACAGAAAACAACAATATTTAAGGGGGATACCAATTACCAAAGCAGTTTACATAATTGCATACAGGGTAATGACAGACAGAGGGAAGTAGGAAATAAAAATTGTGTATGCATATCAATATAACAATCATTCATTCAAAAGATTAAATTTACAAACCATGGTACAATTTCAGGACATATTTTTAAAATGCCAGATGACCAGTAATTCTCATTAATTGCAATAGGTGTAGCCTTCCGCAACAACAACAACAACAACAACAACAACAACAACAACAAAGCCTTAGGCTTCAGCAATGTCTTCAATTCATGCAAAAGGAGAAAGCTCAAAGGTAACCTTGAGTCACAGAAAAAGCTTAAAATCTAAAAGGCATCAGGTTAATCAGCACAAAACACAATATAATTAGCACTTACCTAGCAGCTTCTAAACTTCTCAGACGCCAAAAAATTTAAGCCAAACCAAATACATGTGCTTCCAAAGCCTACTCCCTCTCCATTATTCTACAATAGTGACTTGAAACAAATCTGTAGCAAAATGGGGAACACCAAAAATTGATTAGGAAGATAAAAGACTCCTTCTCAAAACAACACAATGTTTCTTATTTTCATAATTGGCTAATATGTTTGGTTGTTGTCGTAGAAAAACAGGTGTTCGCATCAATAAAATTTCTGGGGGAATTTCGTAAGGCCATTTAGTAAAGTAAAAGTAAAATGTATAAAGTAAACAGTAAACACCCCCCCGTTAGCATGTTCTAATATATAAGCATATCTATGCCAAGAAACATTCAAGTTGGCCAAAACAAACTTAGCAATGACTGAATCCAAGACTTGGAAAATTCTCATTGTGTACTTTCTAATGTAGACGTCCAAGAAACCTGCTTTGACAAATCCGTCACAGGTACATTTCAATTGGAAATTAATTTGAACAGTGACAAGCATAAAAACTCGTCTCCCATCCGAAGGTCACCAGTAATTCTTAACTAAGTATCTCAGTTTCACAGCAAGGTAAGAACTGAGGTTTATATTCCCTATAAGAAGTGAGAATTACCAATCTCGTATTCTTCCTGAGATCGCTCCATCACGAAAATTCATGTAGAAGCCATGTTATATTATTTAGCTCATAATAACAGTTTTTAAATATGAGAAGGGCATGGTTTGATTAAGAAGAGGTTCCGATGTTACATTTATAAGGCTCCTCAGTTTAAACACCATCCAAGCTTGTTGCTAGAATAATCGCAAAAAAAAACTCGCTGCTGGAATAACCGTGCTTGAAAGGAGCATTATTGTCAATCCGTGTTGCAATTTACATAAAATGGGGAATGCGGGGAACAAAGCAATGGCAAAAAGGCGCACCGAGATAAAAGGAGAATGGTACCTTTTGACAGCACTAACACTCGATGGGTGGCTACATTTTTCTGTTGCACATTTTCCTGTTCTTTTGTAAATAACTGTGGCGCAATAAACAGTTGCATGGTATGAAGACATATAATATATCTAAGCAACAGATTAATGCTAAAACATGGAAACATGAAGTATGGTAGTCAAAGCGAAATTATCACCTTTCCCGGAGCCATCAGATTGTCAATTAAATAAAATGACCAAATTAGAATAAACCAAATTCCAAGAATGAACACCATCTACAGGCACACATAATGAATTCGGTTGCATTTTCTATACACCCAAGAGCCTGAATGAATCGACCACAAAGAAGATGAGTAGCACCTGCACAAAATTGGGAGAGGGAGGTTCAGCACAATGTTGATGGGTAGGAGGATCAGGTAAGGAAATAATGCAGATAGAGCGCAACCTACCCAAGCACCATGGCTGTGCAAGATGGAGATGAAGTATATATGCAGGCGTAGGTAATGGATTCGATGCAGGCTCAAAGGAAGCAACGCTTACCTCCATTTAGTAGTCGCCGTGAGTGGCACACGTCATCGGTGATGAATGCCCCTGCAACTGACGATTAATTGCCTTCTTCAATCATGGGGATCAGTTTTACTCGCCTTCGCCGCCGAAGAGTCCGCTGATGCTTCGCCTCCATCTGCATCGGCGTCCGGTCCGGGAGGCTCGAACCATCTTGACGCATGGTCTCACCCCGCGGCCGAGAAGGGCGTGTGAGCACGCCTCGCCTCTCACGCATCCTCCACTCCGCTCAACCGGGCTGGTCCTCTAGCTGGAATGATGGATATGCCGACCGAGCTGACCGTGCGTCGAGCAACGCCCGAGCCTATCCTCGCTCCTGATCGGGGGGATGGAGATGTTAGATGGGCTGGCTGGCCCACACCGGACAACGATTCACAGGAGGCACCCAAAATTATTATCGGAGCAGCGGCCCACCACGATAGCGCTCGTTCGTAGCGATGGATGTTAGGCTATGCGGGGTTCACAGGAAATCAAACGACGGAAAACAGCCAAACCTAAAGATCCAATGGTCACAAAGGCTAATGGCCTGAGATGGCTGGGAAAGTGCACAGTTTTAATGTCTCTAAATCTGCTAAATATTTCCCCGCTCATAAGAAACAAGCTGCCTTAAGGGAAATATATAATTCTGTGCAAATTGAAGAAGAGAGTCTCCCACAAGCTTGGGGGAGGCTTCTCTGATTACTTAATGCTTTGCCTGATCATCCTCTCAAGAAAAATGAAATACTTGATATCTTTTATAATGGACTAACCGACGCTTCCAGAGACCACCCGGATAGTTGTGCTGGCTGTGTTTTCAGGGAAAGAACCGTTGAGCAAGCTGAATTGCTATTGAATAATATATTGAGTAATGATAATGATTGGACACTTCCTGAACAAACTCCTAAGCCAACTCCGAAGAAAAGGGGTATTCTATTTCTTAGTCCCGAAGATATGCAAGAGGCAAAGAAATCTATGGAAGAAAAGGGTATTGAAGCTGAAGATGTTAAGAATTTACCACCCATTGAAGAAATACATGGTCTTAATAACCCGACACAGGTAGTAAAGGTAAATTCTCTCTATAGATTTGATGAAGGTGATATTACTCGTAATAAGTCTGCTAGCCAATGCTTGGATGAGTTTGATAATTTTATTGTTAAACAAGAAAACTTCCATGCTTATGTTGGTAGACAATTGAAACATAATGCTCATATGATTGAACACTTGAGTGATTATATGTCTAGAGTTAAAGGTGACCTTAAACTTATTAGTAAACATGCTTCTATGGTTACCACTCAAGTAGAACAAGTGCTTAAAGCAGAAGATGATTTGCTCAATGAATTAAATAATAAGAAAAATGATAATGCTGTTAGAGTTGTGACTAGAGGGGGTAAAATGACTCAGGAACCTTTGTATCCTGAGGGCCACCCTAAGAGAGTTGAGCAAGATTCTTGGAGAACTAATGTTGACGCACCTACTCCTTCTAAGAAGAAGAAAAAGAAAAATGATAGGACTTTGCATGCTTCTAGTGAACCTGTTGTTGACATACCTGAGAATCCCAATGATATTTCTATTTCTGATGCTTAAACATAATCTGGTAATGAACATGAACCTAGTGATAATGTTAATGATGATGTTCATGATGATGCTCAACCTAGCAATAACAATGATGTAGAGGTTGAATCTGATGTTGATCTTGATAACCCACAATCAAAGAATCAACGTTATGATAAGAGAGACTTCGTTGCTAGGAAGCACGGTAAAGAAAGAGAACCATGGGTTCAGAAACCCATGCCTTTTCCTCCTAAACATCCAAGAAAAAGGATGATGAGGATTTTGAGCACTTTGCTGAAATGATTAGACCTATTGATGACCCACAAGTATAGGGGATCTATCGTAGTACTTTTGATAAGTAAGAGTGTCGAACCCAACAAGGAGCAGAAGGAAATGATAAGCGGTTTACAGCAAGGTATTCTCTACAAGTACTGAAATAAGTGGTAACAGATAGTTTTGTGATAAGATAATTTGTAACGAGTGTCGGTGTCAAAACACAATAAGATAGTTTTGTGATAAGATAATTTGTAATGTGTTTTGTGATAAGATAGTTTTGAAATAAGTGGTTTACAGCAAGGTATTCTCTGCAAGTACTGAAATAAGTACTAAAATAAATGGTCATGGCCGCATGCACTGCTACGCCTGCTCGGAACGTGCCAGACAGTCTTGTTGTAGGTTACTCCGGGCGCGCTTGACGGTGTCCAGACGTTTAATGGCCGGACTAGAGAACTGCCTGAAGAGCCTGCTTTGTACTTCCGCTGCAAGGGCCGCCGTGTGCTCCTCCGTTCGGAGGGAGTGTTCGGTGTTTCCATTGACCGTAATTACTCCACGAGGGCCTGGCATCTTGAGCTTAAGGTATGCGTAGTGTGGTACCGCATTGAATTTGGCGAATGCGGTTCGTCCGAGCAGTGCATGATAGCCACTGCGGAATGGGACTATGTCGAAGATCAATTCCTCGCTTCGGAAATTATCCGGGGATCCGAAGACCACTTCAAGTGTGATTGAGCCTGTACAGTTGGCCTCTACACCTGGTATTACGCCTTTAAAGGTCATTTTGGTGGGCTTAATCCTCGAGGGATCAATGCCCATTTTTTGCACTGTATCCTGGTAAAGCAGGTTCGGGCTGCTGCCGCCGTCCATGAGGACTCTAGTGAGATGAAATCCGTCAATAATTGGGTCTAGAACCAATGCGGCAAATCCGCCATGACGGATGCTAGTGGGATGGTCTCTTCGATCAAAGGTGATCGGCAGGAGGACCATGGGTTGAACTTTGGGGCGACTGGCTCTACTGCGTATACGTCCCTTAACGTGCGCTTGCGCTCCCTTTTGGGGACGTGGGTGGCGTATATCATGTTCACCGTCCGCACTTGTGGGGGAAAACCCTTCTGTCCATTGTTGTTCGGCGGCCGGGGCTCCTCGTCGTCATCGCTATGCAGCCCCTTGTCTTCATTGTCGGCGCTTAACTTGCCTGCCTGCTTGAACACCCAACAATCCCTGTTGGTGTGATTGGCCGGCTTTTCAAGGATGCCATGTATTTGGCACAAGTGGTCGAGTATTCGGTCCAAGCTGGATGGGCCCCTAGGATTCCTTTTGAATGGCTTCTTCCGCTGACCGGATTTAGAGCCTCTGAATCCGGCATTAACTGCCGTATCCTCAGCATTGTCGCCGTTAATGCGGCGCTTCTGCTTGTTGCGACGTGACCCACCACTAATGTCCCTGGTGTCCGAACTACCAGGGTTCTTGGTCATATTGTTGCTACGAGCGAGCCAGATGTCTTCTCCCGCGCAAAAGCGGGTCATGAGTGTCGTGAGTGCTGCCATAGATTTCGGCTTTTCTTGTCCGAGGTGCCGGGCCAGCCACTCGTCACGGATATTGTGCTTGAAGGCTGCTAGGGCCTCAGCGTCTGGACAGTCGACTATTTGATTTTTCTTTGTTAGGAACCATGTCCAGAATTGTCTGGGCGATTCCTCTAGCTGCTGGATTACGTGACTTAGGTCATCGGCATCTGGGGGTCGCACATAAGTGCCCTGGAAATTGTCGAGGAATGCGGCTTCCAGGTCCTCCCAACAACTGATTGATCCTGTTGGCAAGCTGTTGAGCTAATGTCGAGCTGGTCCTTTAAGCTTGAGTGGGAGGTATTTGATGGCGTGAAAATCGTCGCCGCGGGCCATGTGGATATGAAGGAGATAATCCTCGATCCATACCGCAGGGTCTGTTGTGCCATCATATGATTCGATGTTTACGGGTTTGAAACCCTCGGGGATTTGATGATCCATTATTTCGTCTGTAAAGCACAGTGGGTGTGCGGCGCCTCTGTACTGGGCGATATCATGACGTAGCTCCAATGAGCTTTGTCTACTGTGTTCGGCCCTGCCGAATTTGTGGCCGGCGTGACAGTTACCGTCTCGAGCCGTGGGGTGCCCACGCGATCCGTAGATCGATCATGTTTTCCTTGCCTTGTCCTCCAACATCTCTCGTAAGTCCGGCGCATATTCCCGTGCCTTGGTACGGGGTGCGGCTTGAGTGGAGGGCCGGGAGGCCTCTCTGTCGCGACCACGAGGTGGCCGTTCGACCGCATCAAGTGATTCCTCCTCTAATCGGGGTAGCAACTTGCGCTTTGGGTAACTCTTGGAGGAGCGTTCGAGTTTATGCTCTTCGGCCGCAAGGACTTCAGTCCATCTGTTAACCAGCAAATCTTGATCAGCTTTGAGCTGTTGCTGTTTTTTCTTGAGGCTTCTTGCCGTGGCCATAAGCCTGCGTTGGAAACGCTTTTGCTCAACGGGATCCTCTGGCACGATGAATTCGTCGTTGTCGAGGCTTGCCTCGTCTCCGGAGGGAAGCATATAATTATCGTCCTCGACCTCTCTATCTGCCGCTCTCTCATGAGGGCTGGTTTCTCCATCCTCCTGTGCTAAACCTTGCTGGAGGGGGTTTTCTTCGGCACTCTCCGGAGTATTATTATCTCTCGTGCTGGAATCGCCGTTTTTGTGTTGGCGGGATTTTGAGCGGCGCCGCTGACGCTGGCGCTTGGGCTGTTTCTTGGAGGGGTCATCCTCCGTTGTTCCATCGCCCTCTCCCTCTTTTGGGGTGTCCACCATGTATATGTCATATGACGAGGTGGCTTTCCAGGGCCTAGTAGGCGCTGGTTCTTCATCATCTCCTTCATCGGCGTCCATACCATCGATGTCTTCGGAGTCGAAGTCGAGCATGTCGGTTAAGTCGTCGACAGTGGCTACAAAGTGGGTGGTGGTGTGTTTTGAATTTCTTCATTGTCCGTACCCCAACCTTGCTGACCGTAGTCCGGCCAAGGCTCTCCTGATAAAGAGAGAGACTTTAGTGACTTCAGGATATCGCCGAAAGGCGAGTGCTGGAAGATGTCTACGGCAGTGAACTCCATGATCGGTGCCCAATCGGATTTGACTGGCAGGGGCGCGAAGGGCTCGGAGTCCGGCTCCTTGGAGTCACGAGCCTCACAGAGTACGGGGCTGGTGTTCGGCTCAATCGCCGTTTGGATCGCAGCCCCCGAGGTGGCGTACAACCGCCCATCCTCGATCGACGCAGTTGACTCCGAACTAAGGGTTGGAGCCGGTGCGGGTGCGGCCTCCAGGGCACCGTTCGGCGGCAGAGTTAGATCATGCTCGTCATGACAGTGCGGCGCGCTCGGTAGTGGTTCGAATCCGTCGAAGATCAAGTCCCCGCGGATGTCAGCCGTGTAGTTTAAACTTCCGAATTTGACCTGACGGCCAGGGGCGTAGCTTTCGATCTGCTCTAGATGGCCAAGTGAATTGGCCCGCAGTGCGAAGCCGCCAAAGACGAAGATCTGTCCGGGGAGGAAGGTCTCACCCTGGACTGCATCGCCATTGATGATCGTAGGAGCCATCGGGCCTGACAGCGATGGCACAGAGGAACTCTCAATGAAAGCACCAATGTCGGTGTCAAAACCGGCGGATCTTGGGTAGGGGGTCCCGAACTGTGCGTCTAGGCCGGATGGTAACAGGAGGCAAGGGACACGAAGTTTTACCCAGGTTCGGGCCCTCTCGATGGAGGTAAAACCCTACGTCCTGCTTGATTAATATTGATGATATGGGTAGTACAAGAGTAGATCTACCACGAGATCAGAGAGGCTAAACCCTAGAAGCTAGCCTATGGTATGATTGTTGATGTGTATGTTGTCCTACGGACTAAAACCCTCCAGTTTATATAGACACCGGAGAGGGTTAGGGTTACATAGAGTCGGTTACAATGGTAGGAGATCTGAACATCCATATCGCCAAGCTTGCCTTCCACGCCAAGGAAAGTCCCTTCCGGACACGGGACGGAGTCTTCAATCTTGTATCTTCATAGTCCAGGAGTCCGGCTGAAGGTATAGTTCGGCTATCCGAACACCCCCTAATCTAGGACTCCCTCAACGAGCAACAAGTAACAAAAGTAAATAAGGTGCAGCAATGTGGCCTAATCCTTTTTGTAGCAAATGACAAGCCTGGAAAAACTCTTATATGATGTAAAGCGCTCCCGAGGACACATGGGAATATCGTCAAGCTAGTTTTCATCACGTTCATATGATTCACGTTCGGTACTTTGATAATTTGGTATGTGGGTGGACTGGTGCTTGGGTGCTGCCCTTACTTGGACAAGCATCCCACTTATGATTAACCTCTATTGCAAGCATTCGCAACTATAACAAAAGTATTAAGGTAAACCTAACCATAGCATGAAACATATGGATCCAAATCAGCCCCTTACGAAGCAACGCATAAACTAGGGTTTAAGCTTCTGTCACTCTAGCAACCCATCATCTACTTATTACTTCCCAATGCCTTCCTCTAGGCCCAAATAATGGTGAAGTGTCATGTAGTCGACGTTCACATAACACCACTAGAGGAGAGACAACATACATCCCATCAAAATATCAAACAAATACCAAATTCACATGACTACTAATAGCAAGACTTCTCCCATGTCCTCAGGAACAAAAGAAACTACTCACAAAGCATAAACATGTTCATAACCAGAGGGGTATTAATATGCATATAGGATCTGAACATATGATCTTCCACCAATTAAACCAACTAGCATCAACTACAAGGAGTAATTAACACTACTAGCAACCTACTAGCACCAATCCTGGAGTTGGAGACAAGAATTGGATACAAGAGATGAACTAGGGTTTTGAGATGAGATGGTGCTGATGAAGATGTTGATGGAGATTGCCCTCTCCCGATGAGAGGAGCGTTGGTGATGACGATGGCGATGATTTCCCCCTCCGGGAGGGAAGTTTCCTCGGCAGAACAGCTCCGCCAGAGCCCTAGATTGGTTCCGCCAAGGTTCCGCCTCGTGGTGGCGGAGTTTCGTCCGAGAAGATGGCTTATGATTTTTTTCCATCAGAAGGCTCCATATAGCAAAAGATGGCCACCGGAGGGCCACCAAGGGGCCCACGAGGTAGGGGGGCGCGCCCAGGGGGTAGGGCCCGCCCCCACCCTCGTGGGCAGGGTGTGGCCCCCCTGGTGAAGTTCTTGCTCGCAGTATTTTTTATATATTTGGAAAACATCTTCTGTGAAGTTTCAGGACTTTTGGAGCTGTGTAGAATAGGTCTCTATTATTTGCTCCTTTTCCAGCCCAGAATCCCAGCTGCCGGCATTCTCCCTCTTTATGTGAACCTTGTAAAATAAGAGAGAATATGCATAAGTATTGTGACATAATGTGTAATAACAGCCCATAATGCAATAAATATTGATATAAAAGCATGATGCAAAATGGACGTATGAACTCCCCCAAGCTTAGACCTCGCTTGTCCTCAAGCGAAAAGCCGAAATCGAAAAGTATGTCCACATGTTTAGAGATAAAGGTGTCGATAAAAATAAAATACGGACATGAGGGCATCATGATCATTCTTAGAACAACAACTTATATAAATCTTGTCATATAATCTCTTATGCTAGAGTAATAATTCAATCACAATATCAAGTATGAATCGTAAACTTCATTGAAAACTAGCAAACTACAATCTCAGTCATTGAAGCAATTGCAATTTATCATAACATAGGAAAGAGTCAATGTATAAGAGCTTTTCAGCAAGTCCACACACTCAACTATCATATAGTCTTTCACAATTGCTAACACTCACGCAATACTTATGGGTATGAAGTTTTAATCGGACACAGAGAAAGATAGGGGCTTATAGCTTTGCCTCCCAACGTTTTACCTCAAGGGTAATGTCAACAGTAATAGTTCATGAAAACTCACATCCAATTAGCCATATATACCAGGATCTTTCCAACGTATTGTGCTTGCCAAAGGATAAAGTGTAAAAAGTAAGGGTGAAAATCACAATGACTCTTATGCAATGTAGGAGATAAAAGTAAAAGATAGGCCCTTCGCAGAGGGAAGCAGAGGTTTTCATGCGCTTTTGTGGTTGGATGCACAAAATCTTAATGCGAAAGAACGTCACTTTATATTGCCACTTGTGATATGGACCTTTATTATGCAGTCTGTCGCTTTTATTACTTCCATAGCACACGATCGCATAAAGCTTATTTCCTCCACACCAATCAATCATACATATTTAGAGAGCAATTTTTATTGCTTGCATCGATGACAACTTACTTGATGGATCTTACTCAATCCATAGGTAGATATGGTGTACTCTTATGGCAAGACTGGTTTAAGGGTATTTGGAAGCACAAGTAGTATCTCTACTTGGTGCAATGAATTTGGCTAGCATGAGGGGGAAAGGCAAGCTCATCATGTTGGAAGATCCAAGACAATATAATTCATCTCAGATGTAAGAAAACATAACCCATTACGTTGTCTTCCTTGTCCAATGTCAACTCTTTAGAATTTCATATTTTAATGAGTGCTCACAATCATAAAAGATGTCCAAGATAGTATATCTATATGTAAAGACCTCTCTTTCTTTATTACTTCCTATTAATTGCAACGATGACCAAAACTGTGTTTTTCAACCCTCAACAACTTTTATTCATCATACTCTTTCTATGTGAGCTCATTACTCTCCATAAGATTCACATGATCTCTTTGTTTCTTTTTATTTCTTTCTCTTTTCTTTTATTCACTTAGGATCATGGCAAAATAATCAAGCCCTTGACTCAACACTAATCTTTATTATATAGCTCTCGGACTCGATTACATAGAAGGATAATAAAGCAAAAATAACAACTAGATCATACTAAGAACTTTTATTCTACTAGATCAAGATATTACCAAAAGGATCGAACTAAGAAAAACGGTAAAGATAAAAGTGATGGTGATACGATACCGGGGCACGCCCCCAAGCTTGGCAGATGCCAAGTGGAGTGCCCATACCAGATACTCAATTCTTCTTTGTTGGTGGTGATTTTGTTGATGGCGTAGGCTTCTTCCTTAATTTGCGCTCGAGGACAGAATTTTGGTCCCTTAGGTCCTCGATCCTCCTGCTCCAAGCTCAGTATCTTTTTGCATAGTTCCTGCTTGTTCTCCTGCAAGAGGCGAAAAGGGATAAACTCGATCTTAGGTTTCTTTACCCTATCCGGGAGGCTTGACTCCTTGAACTCCACATGCATGTCCCCAGGTTGAGGTAGTGGGACTTCTTCTTCATCTGAGCTCGTCTCCTCCTTTGCCTTGGGTTCATAGTCCTCTTCTTCTTCCGTAGTCCAACCACAGTGCTCCACATCCCCATAGACCTTAGGATATGCGAGGTAATCAGCCACATAGCTTTCTCCTTCCGAATCCTGGGACGACATGTTGCTCTGTCTGTAGCAGGACAGCTCAAAACAAAGACAAGAGATATTTGCGTGATACAGGAGTCAAAACCCCTGGGAGATTATATAATGAATTTTTACCGACCAAAATACGTATTGTGTACGAAAACGGAGTCCGGAGAGCACACGAGGTGCCCACGAGGTAGGGGGGCGCACCCAGTAGGGTAGGGCGCGCCCTCCACCCTCGTGGAGCCCTCGTGTCCTTCCCGGACTGCTGCTTATTTTTCTATTTTTCTAAATATTCCAAAACGGAGAAATATTGCCTTAAAAACTGTTCTGGAGTCGGTTTACTTACCGTACCACATACCTATTCCTTTTCGGAGTCTGAAATGTTCCGGAAAGTGTCCCTTATGTATTCCTCCGGGGTTACAGTTTCAATAACATTGGTTTCAACATTTATGGGATTACCTGAGATATAGTGTTTGATTCTTTGACCATTCACCACCTTCGGATTTGTGACTTCAAAGTTGTTGATTTTTATGGCACCAGAATGGTAGACCTCCTCGATAACTTAAGGACCTTCCATTTAGAGAGAAGTTTTCCTGCAAAAAATCTTAAACGAGAGTTGTATAGCAATACATAATCACCTACATTAAACTCACGCTTTTGTATCCTTTTGTCATGCCATCTTTTAACTTTCTCTTTAAACAACTTGGCATTTTCGTAGGCTTGGGTTCTCCAGTCATCGAGTGAGCTAATATCAAATAACCTCTTTTCACCGGCAAGTTTAAAATCATAATTAAGTTCTTTAATAGCCCAATAAGCCTTGTGTTCTAGTTCGAGAGGTAAGTGACATGCTTTTCCATAGACCATTTTATACGGAGACATACCCACAGGATTTTTATATGCAGTCCTATAGGCCCATAATGCATCATCAAGTTTCTTGGACCAATTCTTTCTAGACCTATTAACAGTCTTTTGCAAAATTAATTTGAGTTCTCTATTACTCAATTCTACTTGACCACTAGACTAAGGGTGATAAGGAGATGCAATTCTATGATTAACATCATATTTAGCAAGCATTTTACGGAAAGCACCATGAATAAAATGTGAACCACCATCAGTCATTAAATATCTAGGGACTCCAAATCTTGGAAAAATAACTTCTTTAAGCATTTTAATAGAAGTGTTATGATCAGCACTACTAGTTGGAATAGCTTCTACCCACTTAGTAACGTAATCAACAACAACTAAAATATGTGTATAACCATTAGAGGAAGGAAAAGGTCCCATATAGTCAAAGCCCCAAACATCAAATGGTTCAATAACAAGTGAATAGTTCATAGGAATTTCTTGACGTCTACTAATATTACCAATTCTTTGACATTCATCACAAGATAAGACAAACTTACGGGCATCCTTGAAGAGAGTAGGCCAATAAAAACCAGATTACAGTACCTTATGTGCAGTTCTATCTCCAGCATGGTGTCCTCCATAAGCTTCGGAGTGACACTTGCGTAGGATTGTTCCTGTTCATGCTCAGGTACACAACGTCTAATAACACCATCCACTCCTTCTTTATAAAGATGTGGGTCATCCCAAAATTAATGCCTCAAATCATAGAAGAACTTTTGCTTTTGCTGGTATGTGAAACTAGGTGGTATAAACTTAGCAACGATGTAATTAGCATAATTAGCATACCATGGAGCACTATGAGAAGCATTTATGACATTTAATTGCTCATCAAGAAAGCTATCATCAATAGGTAGTGGGTCATCAAGCACATTTTCTAACCTAGACAAGTTGTCTGCAACGGGGTTCTCAGCTCCTTTTCTATCAACAATATGCAAATCAAATTCTTGTAGCAAGAGAACCCATCTAATAAGTCTAGGTTTAGCATCTTTCTTTTCCATAAGATATTTAATAGCAACATGATCAGTGTCAATAGTTACTTTAGAATCAACAATATAAGGTCTAAACTTATCACAAGCAAATACAACTGCTAAGAATTCTTTCTCAGTGGTAGCATAATTTCTTTGAGCATTGTCTAGAGTTTTACTAGCATATTGAATAACATTTAGTTTCTTATCAACTCTTTGTCCTAGAACAGCACCTACAGCATAATCACTAGCATCAGACATAATTTCAAAGGGTAAATTCCAATCAGGTGGCTGAATAATAGGTGCAGAGATCAATGCTTTCTTAAGTATTTCAAATCCCTCTACACAATCATCATCAAAGACAAATGGTATATCTTTTTGTAATAAATTAGTTAGAGGCCGAGAAATTTTTGAGAAGTCCTTAATGAACCTCCTATAAAAACCGACATGACCAAGGAAACTTCTTATACCTTTGATGTCCTTCGGACATGGCATCTTTTCAATAGCATCAACCTTGGCTTTATCAACTTCAATACCTCTTTCAGAAACTTTATGACCCAAGACAATACCTTCATTAACCATAAAGTGGCACTTTTCCCAATTCAAGACAAGATTAGTTTCTTCACATCTCTACAAAACTCGATCAAGGTTGCTCAAGCAATCATCAAAAGAAGATCCATAGACGGAAAAGTCGTCCATGAAAACCTCACAAATCTTTTCACAAAAGTCAGAGAATATAGCCATCATGCATCTTTGAAAGGTAGCAGGTGCATTACATAAACCAAAAGGCATATGTCTATAAGCAAAAGTACCAAAAGGGCATGTAAAAGTAGTCTTTGATTGATCTTTGGCTGACACAGGTATTTGAGAGAAACCAGAATAACCATCTAGAAAGCAAAAGTGTGTATGTTTGGACAATCTTTCTAGCATTTGATCGATAAAAGGTAAGGGGTAATGATCTTTTTTAGTAGCATTATTTAATTTGCGGAAATCAATTACCATCCTATAACCTGTAATAATTCTTTGAGGAATCAATTCATCTTTATCATTAGGAACAACAGTAATACCTCCCTTCTCAGGGACACAATGGACAGGGCTTACCCACTGACTATCAGCAACGGGATAAATTGTACCTGCCTCAAGGAGCTTTAGTATCTCCTTTCTTACCACTTCTTCCATTTTAGGATTCAGCCGGTGTTGATGATCACGAACTGGTTTAGCATCTTCTTCCAAATTTATTTTATGTTGACATAGAGTGGGACTAATGCCCTTAAGATCATCAAGAGTGTACCCAATAGCAGCACGGTGCTTCTTCAGAGTTTTCAATAATCTCTGTTCCTCATGCTCTGAAAGGTTAGCACTAATAATAACATGATATATCTTTTTCTCATCAAGATAAGCATATTTAAGAGTATCAGGTAACGGTTTAATCTCAAACACGGGATCACCCTTGGGTGGAGGTGGATCCCCTAGGATTTCAACAGGTAAATTGTTTTTCAGAATAGGTTCCTGTTTGAAGAATACTTCATCTAATTCCCTTCTTTCATTCATAAACATATCATTTTCATGGTCTAGCAAATATTGTTCTAAAGGATCACTAGGAGGTACGTCAATAGAAGCAAGACCAATACTTTCATCATTACTAGATAATTCTTATTCACGGTGTTGTCTACTAAATTTAGAAAAATTAAATTCATGAGTCATATCATCTAAACCGACAGTAACAACATCTCTTTTGCAATCTATGGTAGCATTAACAGTGTTTAAGAAGGGTCTACCAAATATAATGGGACAAAAGCTATCTTGTGGGGAACCAAGGACAAGAAAATCAGCAGGATATTTAGTTTTCCCACACAAGACTTCAACATCTCTAACAATTCCCATTGGTGAAATAGTATCTCTATTGGCAAGTTTAATTATGACATCAATATCTTCCATCTCAGCAGGTGCAATATCATGCATAACTTCTTTGTATAAGGAATAAGGTATTGCACTAGCACTAGCACCCATATCACATAAGCCATGATAACAATGATCTCCTATTTTAACAGAAATAACAGGCATGCCTACCACAGGTCTAGGTTTATCTTTATCACGGGGTTTAGCAATTCTAGCAGTTTCATCACAGAAATAAATAACATGCCCTCAATATTATCAGACAAGAGATCTTTAACAATAGCAATATTAGGTTCAACTTTAACTTGCTCAGGAGGTGTATATGTTTTAATATTGCTTTTACGAACTACAGTTGAAGCTTTAGCATGATCCCTTATCCTAACAGGGAAAGGTGGTTTCTCAACATAAGAAGTAGGAACAATAGGATCATTATAAGTGATAGTCTTTTCTTCAACTTTAATAGGTGTAGCTACTTTTACTTCTATGGGAGGATGATATTTAAACCACTTCTCCTTGGGGAGATCGACATAAGCAGCAAAAGATTCACAGAAAGAAGCTACTATCTCAGAGTCAAGTCCATGTTTAGTGCTAAATTTACGAAAAATATCGGTATCCATAAAAGATTTAACACAATCAAAACTAGGTGTCATACCTGACTCCTTACCATTGTCGAGGTCCCAATCTTCAGAGTTGTGTTTAATTCTTTCCAATAAATCCCATTTGAATTCAATAGTCTTCATCATAAAAGAGCCAGCACAAGAAGTATCAAGCATGGTGTGATTGTTACCAGAAAGCCGAGCATAAATTTTTTGAATAATCATTTCTCTTGAGAGCTGATGTCTACTACACAACCTTCTTCTTGTAGACATTATTGGGCCTCCAAGTGCAGAGGTTTGTAGGACAGTAGCAAATTTCCCTCAAGTGGATGACCTAAGGTTTATCAATCCGTAGGAGGCGTAGGATGAAGATGGTCTCTCTCAAGCAACCCTGCAACCAAATAACAAAGAGCCTCTTGTGTCCCCAACACACCCAATACAATGGTAATTTGTATAGGTGCACTAGTTCGGTGAAGAGATGGTGATACAAGTAGTATATGGATAGTAGATAATAGTTTTTGTAATCTGAAATAATAAAAACAGCAAGGTAGCAAGTGATAAAAGTGAGCGTAAACGGTATTGCAATGTGTGGAAATAAGGCCTAGGGTTCATACTTTCGCTAGTGTAAGTTCCCTCAACAACATTAACATAATTGGATCACATAACTATCCCTCAACATGCAACAAAGAGTCACTCCAAAGTCACTAATAGCGGAGAACGTACGAAGAGATTATGGTAGGGTACGAAACCACCTCAAAGTTATTCTTTCCAATCAATCCGGTGGGCTATTCCTATAAGTGTCACAAACAGCCCTAGAGTTCGTACTAGAATAACACCTTAAGACACAAATCAATCAAAACCCTAATGTCACCTAGATACTCCAATGTCACCTCAAGTATCCATGGGTATGATTATACGATATGCATCACACAATCTCAGATTCATCTATTCAACCAACACATAGAACCTCATAGAGTGCCCCAAAGTTTCTACCGGAGAATTAGGACGAAAACGTGTGCCAACCCCTATGCATAGGTTCATGAACCCGCAAGTTGGTCACCAAAACATACATCAAGTGGCACGCGGTATCCCATTGTCACCACAGATATCCATGGCAAGACATACATCAAGTGTTCCCAAGTATTTAAAGACACAATCCGATAAGATAACTCCAAAGGGGAAACTCAATTCATTACAAGAGAGAAGAGGGGGAGGAGAAACATAAGATCCAACTATAATAGCAAAGCTCGCAATACATCAAGATCGTGCCAAATCAAGAACACGAGAGAGAGAGAGAGAGATCAAACACATAGCTACTGATACATACCCTCAGCCCCGAGGGAGAACTACTCCCTCCTCGTCATGGAGAGCACCGGGATGATGAAGATGGCCACCGGAGAAGGATTGCCCCCTCCGGCAGGGTGCCGGAACGGGTCTAGATTGGTTTTCGGTGGCTACGGAGGCTTCTGGCGGCGGAACTCCCGATCTATCTTTTGTTCTGGAAGTTTTAGGGTATATGGAGTTATATAGGCAGAAGAAGCACACCAGGGGAGCCACGAGGGCCCCACAAGGCAGGGGGCACGCCCCAGGGGGGTGGGCGCACCCCTACCCTCGTGAGCTCCTCCTTCCTTCCTTGACGTGGGGTCCAAGTCCATCGGGTGGCTTTCGTTCCAAAAATAACTTCTCTAGTTGATTTCGTTCCGTTTCGACTCCGTCTGATATTCCTTTTCTTCGAAACACTGAAATAGGCATAAAACAGCAAATCTGGTCTGGGCCTCCGGTTAATAGTTAGTCCCAAAAATAATATAAAAATGGATAATAAAGCCCAATATTGCCCAAAACAGTAGATAATATAGCAAGGAGCAATCAAGAATTATAGATACATTGGAGACGTATCAAGCATCCCCAAGCTTAATTCCTGCTCGTCCTCGAGTAGGTAAATGATAAAAAGAATTTTTGATGCGGAGTGCTACTTGGCATAATTTCAATGTAATTCTTCCTACTTGTGATATGAATATTCAGATCCATAAGATTCAAGACAAAAGTTCATATTGACATAAAAACAATAATATTTCAAGCATACTAACAAAGCAATTATGTCTTCTCAAAATAACATGGCCAAAGAAAGTTATCCCTACAAAATCATATAGTCTGGATATGCTCCATCTTCACCACACAAAATATTTAAATCATGCACAACCCCGATGACAAGCCAAGCAATTGTTTCATACTTTTGATGTTCTCAAACTTTTTCAATCTTCACGCAATATATGAGCGTGAGCCATGGACATAGCACTATAGGTGGAATAGAATGGTGGTTGTGGAGAAGATAAAAAGGGAGAAGATAGTCTCACATCAACTAGGCGTATCAACGGGCTATGGGGATGCCCATCAATAGATATCAATGTGAGTGAGTAGGGATTGCCATGCAACGGATGCACTAGAGCTGTAAATGTATGAAAGCTCAACAAAAGAAACTAGTGGGTGTGCATCCAACTTGCTTGCTCACAAAGACCTCGGGCAATTTGAGGAAGCCCATCACTGGAATATACAAGCCAAGTTCTATAATGTAAAATTCCCAATAGTATATGAAAGTGACAACATATGAGACTCTCTATATGAAGAATGTGGTGCTACTTTGAAGCACAATATACGAGACTCGCTATATCATGGTGCTACTTTGAAGCACAAGTGTGGAAAAAAGATAGTAGCATTGCCCCTTTTTTATTTATTTTCTTTTTTTTATTTGGCCTTTCCTATTTTTTATTTGGCCTTTTTTGGGACAATGCTCTATTGAATGGTGATCATCACACTTCTATTTATCTACAACTCAAGAATTACAACTCGATACTAGAACAAAGATGACTCTATATGAATGCCTCCGGCGGTGTACCGGGATTGCGATGAATCAAGTGTGACATGTATGAAAAATTATGAACGGTGGCTTTGCCACAAATACGATGTCAACTACATGATCATGCAAAGCAATATGACAATGATGAAGCGTGTCATAATAACGGAACGGTGGAAAGTTGCATGGCAATATATCTCGGAATGGCTATGGAAATGCCATAATAGGTAGGTATGGTGGCTGTTTTGAGGAAGGTATATGGTGGGTTTATGGTACCGGCGAAAGTTGCGCGGTACTAGAGAGGCTAGCAAAGGTGGAAGGGTGAGAGTGCGTATAATCCATGGACTCAACATTAGTCATAAAGAACTCACGTACTTATTGCGAAAATCTATTAGTCATCGAAACAAAGTACTACGTGCATGCTCCTAGGGGGATAGATTGGTAGGAAAAGACCATCGCTCGTCCCCGACCGCCACTCATAAGGAAGACAATCAATAAACACCTCATGCTCCGACTTCGTCACATAACGGTTCACCATACGTGCATGCTACGGGAATCACAAACTTCAACACAAGTACCTCTCAAATTCATAACCACTCAACTAGAATGGCTCTGATATCACCATCTCCATATCTCAAAACAATCATCAAGCATCAAACTTCTCTTAGTATTCAACACACTCATAAGAGAATTTTTATTATTCTTGAATACCTAGCATATTAGGATTTTAAGCAAATTACCATGCTATTTAAGACTCTCAAAATAATATAAGTGAATCATGAGAGTTCATCTATTTCTTCAAAATAAAACTACCACCATGCTCTAAAAGGATATAAGTGAAGCACTAGAGCAAATGGCAAACTACTCCGAAAGATATAAGTGAAGATCAATGAGTAGTCGAATAATTATGCAACTATGTGAAGACTCTCTAACATTTAATAATTTCAGATCTTGGTACTCTTATTCAAACAGCAAGCAAAGCAAAAATAAAATGACATCTAAGAATAGCAAACATCATGTGAAGAAGCAAAAACTTAGGATCAACCGATACTAACCGATAATTGTTGAAGAAGAAAGGTCGGATGCCAACCGGGGCATCCCCAAGCTTATACGCTTGAGACTTCTTGAAATATTATCTTGGGATGCCTTGGGCATCCCCAAGCTTGAGCTTTTGTGTCTCCTTAATTCCTCTCATATCACGGCCTCCCTTAAATCTCAAAAAGCTTCATCCACAAAAAACTCAACAATGACTCGTGAGATAAGTTAGTATAAATCATTGTCAAAACCTTATCATACTCTACTGTAGCAAATCACTAAAATTATTATTCAACATTGCATACTAAATTCCTCTGCATATTTAATAGTCCTATCCTCAAATAGAATCATTAAGAAGCAAACATATGCAAACAATGCAAACATAACAGCAATCTGCCTAAACAGGATAGTCTGTAAAGAATGCTGCAACATCCATACTTCCCTAGCTCCAAAAATTATGAAAGAAAATTCCCACTGTAGTAAATTTATCAGAGCTTAATATGCAAAAGGTTTCAACATTTTATCACATTCTGACTTTTCTAGCGAATTATTGCAACAGCGGTAAACTTTCTGTTCTCAAACAGCAACATGTGGACTTCTAAAATAGGCATAGTAAAGGCTATCAATGCCACTTTTATTGAAATAAAAGATGCAAAACATTGTTCTAAATAACAGCAAGCAAATCCTAACAAAATAAATTGACGCTCCAAGCAAAACACATATCATGTGGCGAATAAAAATATAGCTCCAAGTAAAGTTACCGATGAACGAAGACGAAAGAGGGGATGCCTTCCGGGGCATCCCCAAGCTTAGGCTCTTGGTTGTCCTTGAATATTACCTTGGGGTGCCTTGGGCATCCCCAAGCTTAGGCTCTTGCCACTCCTTATTCCATAGTCCATCGAATCCTTACCCAAAACTTGAAAACTTCACAACACAAAACTTAACAGAAAACTCGTAAGCTCCGTTAGCGAAAGAAAACAAAACACCACTTCAAGGTACTGTAATGAACTCATTCTTTATTTATATTGGTGTTAAACCTACTGTATTCCAACTTCTCTATGGTTTATAAACTATTTTACTAGCCATAGATTCATCAAAATAAGTAAACAACACATGAAAAACAGAATCTGTCAAAAACAGAACAGTCTGTAGTAATCTGGATCAAACGTATACTTCTGGAACTCATAAAATTCTCAAATAAATTTCTGGACCTGAGGAATTTATCTATTAATCATCTGCAAAAAGAATTAACTAAATATCACTCTCCAAATAAAAATGGCAGCAATTCTCGTGAGCGCTAAAGTTTCTGTTTTTGACAGCATGATCAACAAGACTTTTCCCAAGTCTTCCCAAAGGTTCTACTTGGCACAAACACTAATTAAAAGCATAAAACCACATCTAAACAGAGTCTAGATGAATTATTTATTACTAAACAGGAGCAAAAAGCAAGGAACTAAAATAAAATTGGGTTGCCTCCCAACAAGCGCTATCGTTTAACGCCCCTAGCTAGGCATGATGATTTCAATGATGCTCACATAAAAGATAAGAATTGAAGCATAAATAGAGCATCATGAAGAATATGACTAGCACATTTAAGTCTAACCCACTTCCTATGCATAGGGATTTTGTGAGCAAACAACTTGTGGGAACAAGAATCAACTTGCGTAGGAAGGTAAAACAAGCATAGCTTCAAAACTTTAAGCACATAGAGAGGAAACTTGATATTATTGCAAATCCTACAAGCATATATTCCTCCCTCATAATAATTTTCAGTAGCATCATGAATGAATTCAACAATATAACCAGCACCTAAAGCATTCTTTTCATGATCTACAAGCATAGAAAATTTACTACTCTCCACATAAGCAAAATTCTTCTCATGAATAATAGTGGGAGCAAACTCAACAAAATAACTATCATGTGATTGAAAATTAAGATCAAGATGACAAGTTTCATGGTTATCATTATTCTTTAAAGCATACGTGTCATCACAATAATCATCATAGATAGGAGGCATGCTTTCATCATAATAAATTTGCTCATCAAAACTTGGGGGACAAAAAATATCATCTTCATCAAACATAGCTTCCCCAAGCTTGTGGCTTTGCATATCATTAGCATCATGGATATTCAAGGAATTCATACTAACAACATTGCAATCATGCTCATCATTCAAATATTTAGTGCCAAACATTTTATAGATTTCTTCTTCTAGCACTTGATCACAATTATCCTTTCCATCATACTCACGAAAGATATTAAAAAGGTGAAGCGTATGAGACAAACTCAATTCCATTTTTTATATAGTTTTCTTTTATAAACTAAATTAGTGATAAAACAAGAAACTAAAAGACTCGATTACAAGATCTAAAGATATACCTTCAAGCACTCACCTCCCCGGCAACGGCGCCAGAAAAGAGCTTGATGTCTACTACACAACCTTCTTCTTGTAGACGTTGTTGGGCCTCCAAGTGCAGAGGTTTGTAGGACAGTAGCAAATTTCCCTCAAGTGGATGACCCAAGGTTTATCAATCCGTAGGAGGCGTATGATGAAGATGGTCTCTCTCAAGCAACCCTGCAACCAAATAACAAAGAGTCTCTTGTGTCCCCAACACACCCAATACAATGATAATTTGTATAGGTGCACTAGTTCGGTGAAGAGATGGTGATACAAGTGGTATATGGATAGTAGATAATAGATTTTGTAATCTGAAATAATAAAAACATCAAGGTAGCAAGTGATAAAAGTGAGCGTAAACGGTATTGCAATGTGTGGAAATAAGGCCTAGGGTTCATACTTTCGCTAGTGTAAGTTCCCTCAACAATACTAACATAATTGGATCACATAACTATCCCTCAACATGCAACAAAGAGTCACTCCAAAGTCACTAATAGCGGAGAACGAACGAAGAGATTATGGTAGGGTACGAAACCACCTCAAAGTTATTCTTTCCAATCAATCCGGTGGGCTATTCCTATAAGTGTCACAAACAGCCCTAGAGTTCATACTAGAATAACACCTTAAGACACAAATCAATCAAAACCCTAATGTCACCTAGATACTCCAATGTCACCTCAAGTATCCATGGGTATGATTATACGATATGCATCACACAATCTCAGATTCATCTATTCAACCAACACATAGAACCTCATAGAGTGCCCAAAAGTTTCTACCGGAGAATCAGGACGAAAACATGTGCTGGCCCCTATGCATAGGTTCATGAACCCGCAAGATGGTCACCAAAACATACATCAAGTGGCATGCGATATCCCATTGTCACCACAGATATCCACGGCAAGACATACATCAAGTGTTCTCAAGTCTTTAAAGACTCAATCCGATAAGATAACTCCAAAGGGGAAACTCAATTCATTACAAGAGAGAAGAGGGGGAGGAGAAACATAAGATCCAACTATAATAGCAAAGCTCGCGATACATCAATATCATGCCAAATCAAGAACACGAGAGAGAGAGATCAAACACATAGCTACTAGTACATACCCTCAACCCCGAGGGAGAACTACTCCCTCCTCGTCATGGAGAGCACCGGGATGATGAAGATGGCCACCGGAGAAGGATTGCCCTCTCCGGCAGGGTGCCGGAACGGGTCTAGATTGGTTTTCGGTGGCTACGGAGGCTTCTGGCGGCGGAACTCCCGAGCTATCTTTTGTTCTGGAAGTTTTAGGGTATATGGAGTTATATAGGCAGAAGAAGCACGTCAGGGGAGCCACGAGGGCCCCACGAGGCAGGGGGCGCGCCCCCTACCCTCGCGAGATCCTCCTTCCTTCCTTGACGGGGGTCCAAGTCCATCGGGTGGCTTTCGTTCCAAAAATAACTTCTCTAATTGATTTCGTTCCTTTTCGACTCCGTCTGATATTCCTTTTCTTCGAAACACTGAAATAGGCATAAAACAGCAAATCTGGGCTGGGCCTCCGGTTAATAGGTTAGTCCCAAAAATAATATAAAAGTGGATAATAAAGCCTAATATTGCCCAAAACAGTAGATAATATAGCATGGAGCAATAAAAAATTGTAGATACGTTGGAGACGTATCAAGAGCTGATGATTGGGGCATGAATATAATATTGATTTAAGCCTCCCCCAAGCTTGAGCGATGCTTCTCCTCCGCAAGGCCAAAAGTTATATATATAATTGCGATCACGATGAACAAGATGCATAGGATAAAACTTCTGATGAAATTCCAATTTCAATCAATTGTAATTCCAAGACCTCATATCATCACATAACATCTTCTTAACAACATCTCCGGGTACACCTCAAAGATAAAGGGAATACCTTCTTCTTAACAACATCTCCGGGTACACCTGCAAGCTTAAATAATCCACAAACTTCATCCACATATATCAGATGTTCATCAGGATGTTTTGTTCCATCTCGTAAAAAAGGATTAGCTAGCAGTTTTTCTATCATACCCGCAGGAACTTCAAAGCAACCATTTTAATTTTCATTTTCATTTTCAGTAGGTTCAGTAGGTTGTGGAGCAACTCTTTGCTCTACTGGTCGGGGTGAAGATACCCCGAACAAGCCCCTCAGAGGATTACTTTCCATAGTAACAAGTGACAGTAAATTTCAGCACACTATATAAATTTTTCCTTACCAAATTCCACCTACCAAAGGCGCTTCACTCCCCGGCAACGGAGCTAGAAAAGAGTCTTGATGACCCACAAGTATAGGGGATCTATCGTAGTCCTTTCGATAAGTAAGAGTGTCGAACCCAACGAGGAGCAGAAGGAAATGATAAGCAGTTTCTAGCAAGGTATTCTCTGCAAGTACTGAAATAAGTGGTAACAGATAGTTTTGTGATAAGATAATTCGTAACAAGCAACAAGTAACAAAAGTAAATAAGGTGCAGCAATGTGGCCCAATCCTTTTTGTAGCAAAGGACAAGCCTGGACAAACTCTTATATGATGTAAAGCGCTCCCGAGGACACATGGGAATATCGTCAAGCTAGTTTTCATCACGTTCATATGATTCACGTTTGGTACTTTGATAATTTGGTATGTGGGTGGACGGGTGCTTGGGTGCTGCCCTTACTTGGACAAGCATCCCACTTATGATTAACCTCTATTGCAAGCATCCGCAACTACAACAAAAGTATTAAGGTAAACCTAACCATAGCATGAAACATATGGATCCAAATCATCCCCTTACGAAGCAACGCATAAACTAAGGTTTAAGCTTCTATCACTCTAGCAACCCATCATCTACTTATTACTTCCCAATGCCTTTCTCTAGGCCCAAATAATGGTGAAGTGTTATGTAGTCGACGTTCACATAACACCACTAGAGGAGAGACAGCATACATCTCACCAAAATATCGAACGAATACCAAATTCACATGACTACTAATAGCAAGACTTCTCCCATGTCCTTAGGAACAAAAGTAACTACTCACAAAGCATAAACATGTTCATAATCAGAGGGGTATTAATATGCATATAGGATCTGAACATATGATCTCCCACCAATTAAACCAACTAGCATTAACTACAAGGAGTAATTAATACTACTAGCAACCTACTAGCACCAATCCCGGTCTTGGAGACAAGAATTGGATACAAGAGATGAACTAGGGTTTTGAGATGAGATGGTGCTGATGAAGATGTTGATGGAGATCGCCCTCTCCCGATGAGAGGAGCATTGGTGATGACGATGGCGATGATTTCCCCCTCCGGGAGGGAAGTTTCCCCAGCGGAACAGCTCCGCCAGAGCCCTAGATTGGTTCCGCCAAGGTTCCGCCTCGTGGCGGCGGAGTTTCGTCCGAGAAGATGGCTTATGATTTTTTCCCATCGAAAGACTCCATATAGCAGAAGATGGCCACCGGAGGGCCACCAGGGGGCCCACAAGGTAGGGGGCGCGCCCAGGGGGACAGGGCGCACCCCCACCCTCGTGGGCAGGGTGTGCCCCCCTGGTGAAGTTCTTGCTCTCAGTATTTTTTATATATTTGGAAAACATCTTCCGTGAAGTTTCTGGACTTTTGGAGCTGTGCAGAATAGGTCTATAATATTTGCTCCTTTTCCAGCCTAGAATCCCAGCTGCCGGCATTCTCCCTCTTTATGTAAACCTTGTAAAATAAGAGAGAATAGGCATAAGTATTGTGACATAATGTGTAATAACAGCCCATAATGCAATAAATATTGATATAGAAGCATGATGCAAAATGGACGTATCACCTATCTTTTTGCGTATGTATTTAACTGATATGCTTAAAATGAATCCTTATGCTAAGTATATGAAAGATATTGTTACAAATAAAAGAAAGACACCAGAAGCTGAAATTTCCACCATGCTTGCCAATTATACTTTTAAAGGTGGAATACCTAAGAAACTGGGAGATCCAGGAGTACCAAGTATACCATGCTCCATTAAAAGAAGCTATGTTAAAACTGCTTTATGTGATATTAGAGCCGGTGTTAGTGTCATGCCTCTCTCTTTATATCATAGACTTGATTTGAATAAGTTGACACCTACTAAAATATCTTTGCAAATGGCCGATAAATGAACTGCTATACCTGTCAGTATTTGTGAGGATGTGCCCGTTGTGGTTGCAAATGTCACTATTTTAACGGACTTTGTTATTCTTGATATTCCCGAGGATGATAGTATGTCTATTATCCTTGGTAGACCCTTTTTGAATATTGCAGGGGCTCTTATTGGTTGCAACAAAGGCAATGTCACTTTTCATGTTAGTGGTAATGAGCATACAGTACACTTTCTGAGGAAACAACCTCAAGTCCACAGTATCAATTCTATTGGAAAAATTTCAACGATTACTATTGGAGGTTTTGAATTCCCTCTTCCTACTGTCAAGAAGAAATATGATATTCTTATTGTTGGGGACATGCACATCCCCGTTGAGGTAACCTAGTGTTATTCAAAAATTCTCTGGTTTCATGTTATTCGGAAAGGGTTTGTTAACAAGACTTGATCAACCTTGTTAGTGGATTTCTTTTGATGAGCATGAGATGGATGAAGTTAGAAAGCACAACTCTCTGTACCCTCCTTTTACTTTTTGTTATTTAGATTAAATAAAGCAAAAATAGTATTTTCTGTCTATTTTCTGAATTATTCTTGCAATAAACATACCCTGAAAATAAAAGTTATCCAAATGTCCTGAAATGAAATATGATTTTTTGTAGAATATTTAAGAATTACTGGCACCGAGAACACACCAAGGGCCCCACCATTTGGCCACGAGGGTGTAGGGTGCGCCCACCCCTGGGGTGTTCCCCTGCCTCGTGGACCCCACGTGGACCCCCTCCACTTATTCTAGCACCCACTCACTTCGCCTTCCTCCAGGAAAAAAATCCTCCCATAGCTCAAACCCGTGTTCTAGCTCATCTTGCTGCCATTTTCGATCTCCTTGCTCAAAGCTCCATTCACAAAACTGTTTGGGGAGATTGTTCTTCGATATGTGACTCCTCCAATGGTCCAATTAGTTTTTGTTCTAGTGCTTTATTTATTGCAAATTTTTGCTGCTAAGGTGACCCTGTTCTTGAGCTTGCATGTCAAATTTATATGGTCCAAAGTAGTTTTAATGCATGATATAGCCTCTAGACACTTGTGTGAGTAGTTGCTATCAATTTTGTTGAGTTTGATTCACTTTTATTTTGAGTCACTAAAAATTTCAGAAATTTTTCAGAGAAAGAAAATGTTCAGGAAAATGTACCAAGGTGGTTCCTCAAGGAAGCAAGGACCAAGCCTCGCGATACGTGAGCCGGACGACGAACCACCGAGGGAAGCTCAAGTGCGGCCTTGTGAATGGCCGTCAGAGGAGTTTATGGTCCAGGTAGGCATCAAGGATGAATTTGATGTGTATATGTGTAATGCTAATCCTGAGGACTTCGTGTCAGATAAGTGCCTGCAGTACCACTATCTAAGTGATTCCTTTGTGAGAAGGTTTAAATTTACATCCTCGCGCAATTCTCACATTGTTTTATTTGATCTTTATGATAAATCATATACCATGGACCTAGAAGATTTTAATACTGCTTGTAAACTTGCATGGATACCAGCTTGAAGAAGCAATAGTGCGGCCCTGCCGATGCAGGTCGCGACGTGGTCGATGCCGGCTTGATGAAGTGACCGTGCGGCGATGCCGGTATGCCCGCTCCGTGTAATCTGTGGGGCGGCGATGTTGGTGATGATTTATCCTTCGCGATGTCGGACTCTTGTTCGGCTTGCCGAGATGATGATCCGAAGAAGTTGAGCTCGGCTCAACAAAGTGACGCCGTGTCTAGAGCAGGTCGGCAACCTTGGAGCAATATTGTCGGGCTGGTTTGACACCAGCATGATGATGAAGATGACCTCAGGGGAGGCTTAAAAATTTACGGGCACGTGTTTAAAAACAACGCACAATACCCTAGAAGAGAATTCCTATAAAAAGGTTGTCCAACATCACATTCATAAAAAAACATGAATTCGGGTCGGATCCGTATTCGCTTAGAAAAGGATACGAAAATTGGTCCACTCATCGGAAGATTCCAGGAGTTTGAACCGTCAGATCGAGCTGAAATTTGGAGGGGTGGTAGATATGCGAATTCCGCAGTAGATGAACGGTTGGATCTTCCAAAGGACCTCCGAGCTGGGCTCTAGAGATCACGCCCTAAGCTCATCCAGATTCCTGTCCGGATTTGACAGGGCTCCGGTATATCGTAGATTGTCGGAGATTTCTCCATCGGAACTCGACGAAATTTTGCATGGTTGTTTTAGACGTAATTCCGCACTATTCCATTGAAGAAATCGTCAAACCGACGCTCGAGGAGGTGGTGACGGCGAATATAAATTTGCTGTCCATAAAAACAGCACGGCCACCCGAGGGCAATGTTGATGTTGAGCCCTCGAGCTCCATGGATGACTCCTCTATGATCATGATAGAGATCGGAGTTGATGTTGAAGAAGGCCCCCGTCCGAACATGACGATCGAAGATGGGGCACGGTCCTTGGTCGAGCCAAGGTGACCAGTCGAGCCGGCGACGAAGATGCCGGTGATGCAGTTGACCTGCGGGCGAGCCATTGATCCTTTTGCCGATCACACGGCAGAACTCTCGATGAAAGCACCAATGTCGGTGTCAAAACCAGCGGATCTCGGGTAGGGGGTCCCGAACTGTGCGTCTAAGGCGGATGGTAACAGGAGGCAGGGGACACGATGTTTTACCCAGGTTCGGGCCCTCTTTATGGAGGTAAAGCCCTACGTCCTGCTTGATTAATATTGATGATATGGGTAGTAGAAGAGTTGATCTACCACGGGATCGTAGAGGCTAAACCCTAGAAACTAGCCTATGGTATGATTGTTGTATATCTATCGACTAGCCTGGCCTCGGTTTATATAATGCACCAGAGGCCTAGGATAACAAGAGTCCTAGCCGAATACGCCGGTGGGGAGAAGTCCTTGTCTTGATCGCCAAGTCTTGTGGAATCTTCCTTGTATGCGGCAGCTGTCCGAACTGGCCCATGAGTATACGGCCATGGGGTCCTCGGCCCAATCTAACAGATCGGGAGATGATGTGGTGAGTACCCCCTAGTCCAGAACACCGTCAGGCAATGTTAGTGAACCTCGCAAATCTGAATATAAAGACTTTCTTGCTAGTATCACTGTGAGGGAATCTAGGGAAATCACACAAGCCACCAGAGGGAGCATTCATTTATGTCGGCGTCCTGGGAACGGGGGTCCCTAGACTTGCCTGCCTGCGGCCCACGGCGTGGCTCCACCAGCGGCCATGTACGGCCTATCCTCATCAGCGAACACTCAAGACCCTCGTGAGGGGCCAAGCCTCATGAGGCGGATGACGCAAGACCTCCTCGGGGGCGGCCTCACCAGGCTGGCTCGCGAGGGGCGGAGAGATCAAGGCGAGGGGCACCTCGTGAGGTCCCTGTGACACAAGCCATGATGACCAAGGCTAGGCGGGCGCCAGCGCGCGCGGTGTCATTGTTTCCTCTTTGGTGCTAAAGAGGCAAGCGCAGGCGAGGAGTTCTGAGGCATCAGACAAAGGTTTCCATATCGGTGCAACAAGACCAAGACCAGCAGGACGGCAGGACGGAGGTCACCATGGAGCCCAGGACGGCGTCACCACCAGAGCCTTTGGCAGGCAAAGACCACCTTTTGTGAGGATAACTTGTACTAGTTGTCTTCCTTCAAATTTGGCCATTGTTGGATCCCTTCCCACCTACATTTGGGAAGAGGATCATGGCCTCTATAAATAGGAGTAGCCACCACAGTAGCTGGGGGAGAGACCATTCAAATCATCCCCAACCACACAAGCTCTTTGAGCTCAAGGACACCTCTCCTCAGGAGGCTGTTCTTCCCTTGTACTCGTTCATCCTTAGCCCAAGAGTCAATCCACCATATCACACAGGAGTAGGGTATTACACCACAACGGTGGCCTGAATCAGTATAAACCCTATGTCCTTTGTTCTACGAGTTTGGCGTGCTGAGCTTTGAGATTGTGCTGAGAGCGTGAGCTAGAGGGGGGAGAGATCTTCATGCGCACCCCAGAGTTCGAACCTCAAGGGTTCTGTGGGAACCCGAAATCCAACATTTGGCGGGCCAGGTAAGGGTGCGCTGAAGCTTTCCTTCCGTTGATCCATGTTCCACCGCTCCACCGCATCCATGGCAGACACGCGTCGAGCCTGCGCCGAGCGCCGGGCCACCCTCACCACCTGTGTCGCTCAGACGGCCCCTGTCGGCGGGCCTCCCCGTTGTTTTCCATCACCTGTTGCCAACACCGCTACCGTACCGGCAGCAAACGAGCGACAAGCATCATCACTGCACCCCTCCGTGCGGCGGGACGGCCGCACCGCCACCCCGCCGCTGACTCCGGCTGGCTCATCGTCTCACGCTTGTCACGCGCCCACGGACGCGCAGGTCGCACTGCTCATGGCACGCGAGCTCCCGCGCTACCTCTCGGTCGATGACCTCTACAAGGATTGGCTGGACCGCATCGCCGAGCTCGTTAGCGCCGCTGGGGGCTCTCCTGCACCATCCCTCTCGCTGCCTCGCCCACGTCCAGCCGCAGACGACGTAGCTCATGGAGCGCCTCCGCCACCTCCGCATCAATACGGTGCCCTCGCTCCGAGACGCGTGGCACATGGAGCACCGCCGCCTCCTCTGCACCAAGAAGGCATCCTTGCTCCGAGACGCGCGGTCCTGCGGCGCGATCCACCGTGCCGGGCGCCCGCGCGAGAAGAAGGAAGCTGCCAAGAGGTTCCCGGCCGCAAGAAAACGCTCTAGCGCTCCCGGCACCACCACGACAAGACCGCGTGCCGCCTCCAGCAGCGGTGCCCGGACATAAAGGACATGCTCCGCCCATGCAGAGGGCCCCGGTGGCCACTGTAGGCTACTGCGCCTTCGCCCCCGAGCTACGCACCATCGTTTGGCCAGGCAAGTTCAAGACGGATCTGCCTCCGTGCTACGATGGCACCCCGACCCCACGGAGTTCCTGCAGCTCTACGAGCTGAGCATCGAGGCGGCCAATGGCGACGAAAAAGTCATGGCGAACTGGTTTCCCATGGCTCTCAAGGATGGCGCTCGCTCGTGGCTCCTGAACCTGCCCGCGGGATCAATATCATACTGGGGTGAGATGCGCGACCGCTTCCTCGCCAACTTCCAGGGTACTCGCGACCATCCTCCGACCGCGGGTGACCTGTGCCGCATCAAACAACAACCGGGAGAGGCCCTGCAGAAGTACATCCAGCGCTTCAACAACGTTGGCCTCAAGATCCCCAAGGTGATGGACGAGGCCATCATCTGAGCATTTTGTGATGGCGTCCGCAACGTCAAGATGAAGGAGGAGCTCGCCATCCATGAGGAGCTATGCACGACTCTGGAGCTATTCAACATAGCAACCAAGTGTGCAAGAGCTGAGGAGGGGCGTCTCTCCCTCCTCGAGCTCCCTGCTGCTGACCCAGAAGAGAAGAAAGCCAAGGTCAAGGATGTGAAGCGCAAGGGAGTAGCCATGCTCGTGGCGGAGCTGGACATGAAGCGCGTCTGGGACCACCCCGAGTCGTCCAAGAGCAGCCGTCCGTTCTGCGCCTTCCACGACGTACACAACCAAACCACCAACGATTGTCAAGAGCTCAGGGCCATCCGAGGTGGACGCTTCGGTCGACGCCCCGAGCGCAACGACCGGGGCTACGACCGAGGAGGAGGATGAGGTGGAGGACACTGGGACAACCGCCGCCCCCGCCAGGAGTGGCGCGACCGGCCTCGTGAGGACCACTGGCAGGAGCAGCCTCGTGAGGGCACCTGGCGCGACCAGCCTCGCGAGGACCGTCCTCAGGGCAATCCTGGCCTCCCTCCACTGCCGCCACCACTAAGAAGGAACGACGACCACCATCAGGACGAGTGGGCTGGGGGCTTCCAGGAGCCACGTGCCATCGCTTGCATCCTGGGCGGTGCTCATGCCCCGGCTTCCCAGTGCATCTTCAAGCAGTTCTCTCGCGAGGTGAATGCAGCCCTCCCCAGGCTTGAGGCCACATGCCCGCTCAGGTGGTCCAAGTACGCCATCACCTTCAGCTCGGCGGACCAGCTCAAATGCGCGGTGATCGCCGGCGTCCTCCCGATGCTTTGTTCACCCGTCATCAGCAATGTCCAAGTCACCAAGACCCTCATCGATGGCGGCGCGGGGCTCAGTGTCCTGTCAGTCGAGACGTTCGACAGCCTTCAAGTACCCTATGATCAGATGCAACCTACCAAGCCCTTCTCAGGAGTGACCGACGACTCCACCACCCCGATAAGGCAAGTTCGTCTCCCTGTCACCTTCGGCCAGCACGACAACTACCACACCGAGTTCGTCGACTTCGACGTCGCTCACATCCGTCTGCCGTATAATGCCATCCTCGGGTATCCAGCATTAGCCAAGTTCATGGTAGTGACCCACCATGGCTACAACGTCCTCAACATGCCAGGAAGCGGCGGAATCATCACAGTCCCCTACGAAGAAAGAGATGCAGTGTGCTCCCTCGAGCGTGCCTTCCAAGCTGAAGCAATCAAAGACCCTGGCAGCGAGGGCATGCAGTACCCTCCTGAGGCCGTCCCCAAGAAGAAGAAGCAGCTACTCTGCATAGGGCCTCAGGAGAGCGGCGCCTTCAGCGGCGCCGCCTCAGGATCAGCGCCCGCACCTGGGGCACCTCCCTCCCTCGCATAGGAAGGTGTGCCCGACGCCCTTCTCGGGCGAGGCTTGGGGGCTCTCTTCTAGAGGGCCTTAGACTTGGCCAACATCATGAGGGAGGCGCTCGGGCACCACGTGGAGGCATGCTTTGTGACACGTTTCCCTCAGGAGGGCACAAGGCGAGGAGCGCTAGGTGCTCTGGAGTTCATCGCTCAGGCAATCCAGGAGCTTCAAGAAGCAAGGACCATACGAAGCGACCGCCGCCCACCACCCAGCGCAGCTCCCCATCATGGCGAGGACGGCGGGCTGCGCGTCTGCGTCGACATTCCAGGGCTCAATAGGGCTGTGTCTCAGGAGCGCTTCTGGCCTTCTCGCGCTGGCCAGTGCGAGGGCCCACCTCACAGCTACGTTCGCATGCCGTTTGGTTTGCCGAACGCGGCTGTCACCCACCAGCGGCATCTAGGAGCATCCTGGCAACCCAGGAAGCCAGGCATCACGCGGTCCTGGTGGAGATGGATATGGTCCTCAGGGAACCACCTGAGCCCCCAGAGCCTCCCGAGGCTCAGGGTCATGGCGGCTCATGAGGAGCGACTTCTTCAGCGCGCGCCTTCAGCTACCCCAACACTCCTTCGACAACGAAACCAGGTGACACTTTCCAATGCCTATTCAGTTGGGATCGCTCCTCGGGCTGCATTATTTCCAGGTCGCATGGGCCTATCCATGCGGCATGTATCCTCTTGCTTTTTTAGCTTACTTTACTGGGGGCGCCCCTCGGGCTGCATCATCCCCAGGCATGTATCATTCTCGCATCTATCTAAGCTAGCTAGTCCCCATGCATGAGTTATTTATAGTCATCACCTGCTTGATTGCTACCCACCACGGGAGCCGCGCATCGATTGTTTTTCTTCAGGATCCTTCGCATGAGAATACTAGGCACGACGCTTGTGCTCGGGTCCGTCCCTGCAGCATCGATAAACCCAACGGCTGAGCTCTTTCTGGCGGGCCGGCCCCGTTCACGTCACCTCCTGGGGTCGTTGGTGCTTGGCCTCCTCATGCGATGGCCTTAGGAGATTCGCTCGGCGCAGGTTGCCTAACCATCTCGCAGGACCACTACAGTCATCAGGAGCCAAGACCAGGCGCAACCCGCCTTGAGGTAGGGCCTCGTGAGTCCCGCGCTGGCTCACGAGTGCCCAAACACACCTCGTCTAGCCCTGCCGTGCAAGCCACGTGTCAGGGTGGGGCTGTACACACCCTGGGGGCTCCACTCAGAGGGAGCCCTCACCCACGCACCAGTGGAAGCACCATGCTTCGCGCTGGCAGTCGACACGGTCGAGGAGCGGCTATGCCCCTGCAAGTGCGGAAGCGCTATGCTCCGCATTGGTGATAAACAACTGAGGGCAGCCCCATGGCCGTATCAACCTCAGGGAGCCTCTGAGCTCAGTGTCCGGCCTCATCGCAATGCCTCCCCTCGAGAGAGTCGCGCGAGGGGGCTGGCCGGCTGGGCACGGGGGCTGCGCTCGGATCATGCCCAAGCATACGCCACCCTGCCAGGTCCCTCAGACCTGGTCGTCACGCGCCCTCCCGAGCGGAGCCAAGGTATGATGGTCGTTTGGACGTCAAGGGGGACTACTGAGCATCGCGACTCAGGAGCCTAACTAGCCACATAGCCCCTCACTCCTTGGTCTCATCCTGGTGATCTGGACGACCCAACGACGGCTGAGGTATGCGCGGGATCGGGCCCTGCCGATATAGAACAGTAGGCCTACTCCTGCATCTCCTTTCTGTAAGCTGTTTGCACGTCAAGGGGGACTCCTGAGCATCACAACTCAGGAGCCTAACTGGCCATGTAGCCCCTCACTCCTTGGTCCGTCTTGGTGATCCGGATGGCCCAATGGCGGCTAAGGTATGCGCGGGGTCGGGCCCCGTCAACGCAGAACACCAAAGCAAATGGAAAGGAAAACGCGGAACTCAAACAAATATTACAAGACATACTGTTTCTCGAATATCAAATACAAGTTTAAACGCCTCCACAAGGCATGGTTCCTATTGCAGAAGCAAAGCAGGAAAAGGAGCCGCCAGCAAGTCATCTCGTCATCCCTGGACGCCACCGTCACTCGCAGAAGGCGCCCCTTCGACGGTGACGTTGCCCTCACAAGCACCATCCGCCGGAGTGGCATGTCGAAGATGCAGAACTTCTTCAGCAAAGCCTCCACCTGGCCCTTCACGGCTTCGGTAGCAGCTGCGCAGCGCTCGTCATCCACAGGCTCCAGCAGCTCGTCAAGGTTGGCGTCAGGATCATGAAGATGGAGATGGCTGAAGACGCGTGTCAGCGCGGCCGAGGAAAGTGTGTGGGCTTCCCCCTCCACCAAGGGGCCGATCCCGTCCACGACATCCTCAAGTGCCGCGACCAGATGAGGAAGCAGCTGGGTGGGGACCTCGTCGGCCGTCTCCAGCGGATCCTCCAAGCCCTTCTCGTAGAGTGCCCGCAGCGCCACATGAGACCTCTCCTAAAGGGACTTGAAGGCCACACGGTCCTCAGCCAGGGCCTTCACCTTGACTTCCAGCTTGGCCTTCTCCGCCATCATCTTCTGCTCCAGCTTCCCCAGCCGGTTGCGCTCCGCGGCCTACGCCTTCGCTAGCTGCTCCAGCTCGGCGTCGCGACCCCTGATGGTGTCCTCTCAGGCCTTCATCTTCTCGTCCTCCGCCTTATGGTCGCGAGCTTCGGTCGCATGCTCATTGTGCACGGTCTCCAGCTCGGCCTCCAGCGACCGACATCGATCCTGGGTGGCCTCGACATCCTTCAGCGCCACCTCACGAGCAGCCACGGATTGGGCGACGACCTACTTGTCCTTCTCGAAGGCCGCTGCAGCCTGGCTCAATGCCACCCGGACGGACACATCGGAGTGAAGCCAGCCAGAGATCAGCTCCAGGCGCCTGGCTGCCAGGTGACGGTCGGTTCCTGGAAGATCCTCTTGCAGCAGGGTCAGCGCAGAGAGAGCGTGCTCCAGGACGTCAGGGGAGGTGGAAGGATCCGAGGTTAGCAGTGCAGTGGAAGGAGGAGGAGACAACATTGTCACCATGGCCTGAGAGGCTAGGAGCAACTGAACTTGGGGGACCTTAGCAACCAAGCCGGACGTCAGCACCTCCGGAGCTAGCGGGGCTACGGGGGCTGCCTCCTCCGGAGGACACTCCCCCAAGTCTCGCGAGGACGATCGGGCCGGGGAAGCACGAGTGCTCTCACTGCCCTTCCCCGTGGAGGAGGGTGCGGCCACTGCAGGTGATTTGGTCCCGAGCAGTACCACCGCTTCCTCCTTCCTCTTCTTCGCCGCGGGTGTCGGCCTAATTGCGCAACGAAGAAGCGTCAAGAATCAGCAGCAGAAGCAAGAACATGAGAATACTTACTGGTCCACTGCGGCATAGTCTCTCCGCTTCCTAAGCTTGAAACCTCAGAGCCTTGCAGCCTAAGGCGCGGTGCACGGCCTCCAGGCGTTGAAGAAGGGGCAGCAGATAGACCGGAAGCAGCTCCAGACAGCGTCAGAACGGGGGCATCATCTCGGGAGATCAGCGCCGACCTTCCCCTTGTCGGAACCTCGGCCGGTGACCTCCTCCGGGGACTAACCTTGGACCTCGTGGAGCCCCCAACCATGTGCAGCTCCCTCCTTTCCAGGGGGACATCGGCCTCGTCATCATCATCAGGCAGGGTGTGAAGGATGTCGGCCTTGCGCAAAGGGGAGGTCTCCCCCGCCCCTTCGCGAGTCGCCTCCGGGTCGCGCTCCTCCTCCTCCTCTTCCTCCTCACGAGACTCGTCGGAAGACACATCCAACGGAGTCGTCGTCACCGGGATGTTCGAGGGCGTAGGCGGCACAAGCCCACGCCCGTCGAAAACAGGCTGAGCGGCGGCAACCTTCGCCCCATCTGGGTGGCAGAACAAGGGAACGAAGGAGTCTGGTGAGTACCCTTGGTCGTCCCCAACCAAGGAGCGGAGGGCCGAGCGCAGATCCTCATCAGAAAGGGCCTCCAGGCCAGGCGGGGGTCGTCCCCTTCGTCCCCAAGCTTCCACAAGGGGCGTGGGCGCGACTGGAGGGGAGCCACGCGCTGCCTCATGAATTCTTTGACGATCATGGCCCCCATCAGCTTCACCGCCCTTGAATCACCAGGCCTTAGGTCGGTGGTCATCCTCTCCAACACCTGCGCCACTTGGAGTCGGTGAGCTTCGCGCAAAGCCACCCCTCTTAGGACACAAGCATCTCCGTCGGCAGCACCAGCCAAGGGTGGGCGTGCTTGGCATCCATCAAAACCCACTTGCCCTTGAAGCCCTTGGCCTTCTTCCCGGCCTTCGAGATGGCGTTGGTCTTGTTGGCTGCGATGAAGCCAACGTACCTAGAGCGGTGGCCCTCCTTCATCCGGAGGAAGAAGAAGTGGCGCAGCAGCGCCACGGACGACATCACTCCGACATACGCCTCGCAGTAGAAGGCGAAGATCGACAGGAGGAGGATGGAGTTGGGATGAAGATGGAGAGAGTGGATCTTGTAATGGCTAAGGACGGAGTAGAAGAAGTCGGGGAAGGGGGGAATCAACCCAACGATGATGCTGCTCATAAAGAAGGGGTAGAAGGTGCTGCCTGAGGCCTCCGGCTCAGCGGAGCCAGCCCTGAGCATAGTCTTCCTCTTCTCATCACCCTCCGCTGTCATCAGAAGCACGACGACAAGGTTCTTCTCCAAAATGCTTGGCGCTTCGAGCGCCGGCTCGTACCAAGACGACGAGGGAGTGGCCCGAGCTTTCTTGGGCGCCATTGGCAGCAGGCTTGAAGGAGGATCCGAGCGGGTCTGGAGTCTCTGGAAGCAAGGAGCGAGAAAGTGGATCTGGAGCAAGGCGATGTAAAGCAATGAAGACAAATGCAGCCCGCGCCAGCCTTTTGTCAGGCGGGCAGTTGCCGAGGCAGCGTGGGGAAGCAGAGACACCCTCGTCCCATCAATCGCCACGCGTCAACCAAGGCCGCAGGCTGTTGGGGCCCGTGGCGCTCCACACTAGCCCCTTGGCTTCCCCTCGAAGCCAAGTCCAAGCGCACCTTGGGCCCGGGGGCTACTGTTAGCGTCCTGGGAACGGGGGTCCCCAGACTTGCCTGCCTGCGGCCCACGGCGTAGCTCCACCAGCGGCCTTGTATGGCCCATCCTCATCAGCAAACACTCAAGACCCTCTCGAGGGGCCAAGCCTCGCGAGGCGGACGATGCAAGACCTCCTCGGGGGCGGCCTCACCAGGCTGCCTCGCGAGGGGCGGAGAGATCAAGGCGAGGGGCACCTCACGAGGTCCCTGTGACACAAGCCATGATGACCAAGGCCAGGCGGGCACCAGGCAGGCGCCAGCGCGTGTAGTGTCCTTGTTTACTCTTTGATGCTAAAGAGGCAAGCACAGGCGAGGAGTCCTGAGGCATCAGGAAAATGTTTCCATATCGGTGCAACAAGACCAAGACCAGTAGGACGACAGGAAGGAGGTCACCATGGAGCCCAGGATGGCGTCACCACCAGAGCCTTTGGCAGGCGAAGACAACCTTTTGTCAGGATAACTTGTACTAGTTGTGTCCCTTCAAATTTGGCCATTGTTGGATCCCTTCCCGCCTACATTTGGGAAGAGGACCATGGCCTCTATAAATAGGACTAGCCACCACAATAGCTGGGGGAGAGACCATTCAGACCATCCCCAACCACACAAGCTCTTCGAGCTCAAGGACACCTCTCCTCAGGAGGTTGTTCTTCCCTCGTACTCATTCATCCTCAGCCCAAGAGGCAATCCACCATACCACACTAGAGTAGGGTATTACACCACAACGGTGGCCCGAACCAGTATAAACCCCATGTCCTTTGTTCTGCGAGTTCGACATGTTGAGGTCTGAGATTATGGTGAGAGCGTTAGCTAGAGGGGGAGAGATCTTCGTGCACACCCTAGAGTTTGAACCTCAATGGTTTTGCCGGAACCCTAAATCCGACAATTTCCCTTCCACACATTATTTTGCTCTCTTTATTGGTAGATGCATTAAGGGTAAAGATGAGGCTTGTCACATGTGCGTTCCAGATCTTTGTGTCCTCAAAAGTGCGTTATTAGGAGATAAACAATATAACTTGGGGGCCATTGTGGCAGAAGGTTGCATATTAACGGTATAAGTGGAGATTTGTTTGGTGGAATTTATGCAACTCGTGTAGCTAATTATCTTAATGTACCCATACATGGAAATGATATAGAGCTACCTCCTGCTTACCTAGATTATAATGCTATGGTTCGCCATCAGTTTCTTGAGAGGAACGAACAGTTCCTCCAGTATCGACTAATCTTTGACACACAGCGCACTCCATGTTGCCCTCCCTGCTCCTACTTTCTTTAACTTTCAGGCGAAAAGGAGATATGTTATAACCAGGGATTATGCGAACGAGTACGAGAGGAGGACGGAGGCAGCTCGCCTCCAAGCTGCAGCTCTTCAGGCAGTAGCTGCTGCATCTCAGTACGACCCCAGCTACAACTTTGGATATCCACCAGGCCAGCAGTGGCCATAGACCAACTTAGGCCAAAAGCCTAAGCTTGTGGGAGTACATATTTCTCACCGACATTACATTCATGTTCACACACTCATGCAAGTTGTCGGTGCTCATACTTTTTCATTGTACTATCCATGCTAGTTTATTTTCTTTTCTAAGCCTTCTTCTTGTGTGTTTGAAAAACCTTAAGAAAAACCAAAAAAATTAGTTGTAGCTTTTAGCTAGTTTACTTTGCATGCCTGTAGTAGTAGTAATTAAAAGAAAACCCAAAAAGATTTCTCGTTCTTCTTCTGCTTGTTGGGAGCTTTCCCATGTAAATACTTTTATTTCTTTTATTATTCTTTGGGGGTCGAGAGGAGAAGACCATGATGAAAATGTTGAGTGGCTCTCATATGCATTATTGTTGATTTAAGCAAGAGCCCATATTACCTTGTATTCTCCCTTGTATTAAATGCTTGCAGGTTCCAGCTTAGTCCAATGCACGTGCACTATTATTATTGTCCACACCGTTCGGTTGTGCGAGTGGAAGGCAATAATGACGATATATGATGGACTGATTGAGATGAGAAAAGCTGGTATGAACTCGACCTATCTTGTTTTTGTAAATATGATTAGTTCATCGTTCTCGATTCAACCTATTATGAATGAAACATGTTTGCAATGGCAATGAGAGATTATAGTTTCCCATGCCATGCTTAATTAGCTAGGAGTTTATAATAGTTTACGTTGTGTGCCAACATGCTATTAAAATGGTTGTGATGTGGTATGATAGGGTGGTATCCTCTTTTGAATGATTCGAGTGGCTTGACTTGGCACATGTTCACACATGTAGTTGAAGCAAAATCAACATAGCCTCCACAATATTTATGTTCATGGTGATTTATATCCTTCTCATGCTTGCACTCGGTGTTGATTAATCTTAACGCATGTTCATGACTGTTGTCGCTCTCTAGTTGGTCACTTCCCAGTCTCTTTCTAGCCTTCACTTGCACTAAGCGGGAATACTGCTTGTGCATCCATTTCCATAAACCCTAAAGTTATTCCACATGAGTCCACCATAGATTCCTATAAGCGGTATCTACCTGCCGTTCCAAGTAAATTTGTATGTGCCAAACTCTAAACCTTCAAATGAAATTCTGTTTTGTATGCTCGAATAGCTCATGTATCAACTAGGGCTGTCTATATATTCCATGCTAGGTGGGTTATTCTCACGATGGGTGGACTCCGCTCATCACTCACGAGAAAATGGCTGGTAACCGGGATGCCTAGTCCCAAGCTCAAATCAAAATAATTGCAAACAAAACTCCCCCAGGATTGTTGTTAGTTGGAGGCACCCGTTGTTTCGGACAAGCCATGGATTGATGTTTGTTGGTAGTGGGGGAGTGTAAACTTTACCATTCTGTTTGGGAACCGCCTATAATGTGTGTAGCATAGAAGATATTGAGATCTCTTGGTTGTTATGTTGACAATGAAAGTATACCACTCAAAATATTATTTATCTATTTCAAAACTCGAGCTCTGGCACCTCTACAAATCCCTACTTCCATCTGCGAAGGGCCTATCTATTTACTTTTACGTTGAGTCATCATCCTCTTATTAAAAAGCACCAGTTGGAGATCACCGTTGTCATTCGCATGCATTGCTATTAACTTACATTGAGTATGACTGTGACTGGATCTCTTTTACTAGGAATTACAATGTCTAGTCAGTCCTTGATCTTCAAGGGTGCTCCACATTTATGTTTTGCGGTCTCAGAAAGGGCTAGCGAGATACCATCTTGTTATATCATGTTATGATTGTTTTGAGAAAGTGTTGTCATCCAAGATTTATTATTATTGCTCGCTAGTTGATTATGCCATTGATATGAGTAAACATGGGACCTAAATGTTATTGTGAATTTGGTTAGTTCATAATCTTTGCTGAAAACTTGAATGCTGGCTTTACATATTTGTAACAACAAGATCAAACCGAGTGTGTAAATTTTTTCTTTATCACTTTCAGTTTGTCAACTAAATTGCATAAGGACAAGCAAAGGTTTTAGCTTGGGGGAGTTGATATGTCTCCAACGCATCTACTTTTCCAAACACTTTTGCCCTTGTTTTGGACTCTAACTTGCATGATTTGAATGGAACTAACCCGGACTGACGCTATTTTCAGCAGAATTGCCATGGTGTTATTTTTGTGCAGAAATAAAAGTTCTCGGAATGACCTGAAAATTCACGAAGACACATTTTGGAATTAATAAAAAATACTGGCAAAAGAATCAGCATCAGGGGGCCCACAACCTGTCCACGAGGATGCAGGGCGCGCCCCAGGGCCTGCCTCGTGGGCCCGCTGATACTCCACTAACATTAACTCTAACTCTATATATTCACGTTCAAGGTGAAAGACATCAGGGAGAAGGATTCATCGCATTTTACGATAAGGAGCCGCGCCAAGCCCTAATCTTCATCGGGAGGGCTGATCTGGAGTCCGTTCAGGGCTCCGAAGAGGGGAATCCATCGCCATCGTCATCATCAACTTTCCTCCATCACCAATTTCATGATGCTCACCACCGTGCGCGAGTAATCCCATCATAGGCTTGCTGCACGGTGATGGGTTGGAGGAGATTTACCATGTAATCGAGTTAGTTTTGTTAGGGTTTGATCCCTAGTATCCATTATGTTCTAATATTGATGTTGTTATGACTTTGCTATGCTTAATGCTTGTCACTAGGGCCCGAGTGCCATGATTTAAGATCTGAACCTATTATGTTTTCATGAATATATGTGAGCTATTGATCCTATCTTGCAAGTCAATAGTCACCAACTATGTGTTATGATATGGTAACCCCGAAGTGATAATAATCGGGACCACTCCCGGTGATGACCGTAGTTTGAGGAGTTCATGTATTCACTAAGTGTTAATGCTTTGGTCCGGTACTCTATAAAAAGGAGGCCTTAATATCCCTTAGTTTCCAATAGGACCCCGCTGCCATGGGAGGGTATGACAAAAGATGTCATGCAAGTTCTTTTCCATAAGCACATATGACTATATTCCGAATACATGCCTACATTACATTGATGAACTGGAGCTAGTTTTGTGTCACCCTATGTTATAACTGTTGCATGAGGAATCGCACCCGACATAATTATCCATCATTGATCCATTGCCTACGAGCTTTTCACATATTGATCTTTGTTTAGTTACTTTTCCGTTGCCATTGTTACGATTGCTACAAAAACTACTACTATTACTTTTGCCACCATTACCGTTACTTCCACAGTACTTTGCTACTAAATACTTTGTTGCCGATATTAAGTCTTTCAGGTGTGGTTGAATTGACAACTCAACTGCTAATATTTGAGAATTCTTTGGCTCCCCTTGTGTCGAATCAATTAATTTGGGTTGAATACTCTATCCTCGAAAACTGTTGCGATCCCCTATACTTGTGGGTTATCACCCGTGGCTCCCTTGCTCTACTCCCCCGCCTTTTGCCGCTCCACGCGGCCCCTGCGTCGCAGCGCCGCCCCGACCCGCGCTTGCTCCGCCTCGTGTGTTCACACACTCGCGCTGCTGCAGGCCGCTGCTCCACCCGCGTTGCTGCAGGCTGCGGCTCCCCTTCGCGCCGCCTCGCTGACCTACGGCTCCCCTCGCCTCGCACTCGCACCTCCGTAGCCGCCCCCCGCACCGGCTGCGCCCGCATCCCAGCCGCCCGCACACCAGCTGGCCGGCTCGCCGCTCCACCTCCGGACTGCGCCAGCCGGCTCCCACACGCCGGCTCCGCCTCCGGCTTGCGCCAGCCGGCTTCGCTCTGACCCGGCTGCCTGCTGGCTCCTGCCTCGTGTGCCCTGAGGCCGGCTGCGCCTGTTTGTTCTCGCACCGGCTGGAGAAAATAGAAAGAGAAGGATCCAGCTAGAGATAAAGAGAAGCTGGCTGCCTAATCCGGCAGAAAAAACGAAAAAAGAAAGTGCCCAAGACGGTTGAGAAAAAAATTGATGCCGGATAGAAAAAGAAAAAGACCATGAGCTACGCCCGCTTGGCCTGCTAGCATGCTCGCCTACTTCAACACCGGGCCAACTGGAGAGCCCGCCCGCCTCGACGCCTAGCCGGGAGTGCCAAGCCGGGTCAGTCACGTCCCGCTCCGTCGCCTGGCCGGTCGGGCCCGACCGGCTAGCTCCCTTCGAGCACCTGGAGGCTCGAAGGCTACCCCCAGTGGGTGTGCCAGCGTGCTCTGCGAGCGCCAAGCCACGCCGGCTGCCTTCAACAACCTCCGCCTCGTCCATGAAAACCAATGTGAGGTCCTCACCCGCATAATTTTGCACCATGCAAATACGGATAACCCCGAGCGACACTCGGGGATCACCTCCGCCTTTATTACAGTTGCACTACCGTTTGCCCCGATGCCAACTAGTCTCGGCCCGGAGGCTGGCCGCTCGGCCCGTTACGTTTGTTCCCGCAGACGGCTTAGTAGCGCATACGGTACCGAAGGCCCACCTCTCAGCCACAGACCGCCACACGGCTGTCCGGCAAGCGAGAGAAAAAGCTAGAGGTCACCCCACTCAAAAACATCTGGGAGAAGACGGCTTGGGAAATCTGGTCATTTCCTTTATGAGTATCTACTCGGTCGAATCTTCTCCTGTGGTCTGAGTACTGTACGCTCCACTCCGCGGCCACTCTTCGTAACAGCTACAGACCGGCTCCCGGCTGTCTAGCTAATAAGAGGCAAAGCCAAAGAGCGGAGGGGACATGAAAAAGGTTGATGGGGGCTCGAACGAAACCGAGTCGGCACCCTCCGCATAAAACTTGCAATGCTAAAAGCAAGCATTCATATATCTTCCTGGACTAACCTTGTCTTTTGCACGATCATCGCTGGGGGGAACCCCCTCCTTGCCCGGAGGCTACGCGCGGGTTGCAGGCCCGATGCCGGCTGCAAGCGGCGTTTCCGACACCACCATCCGCTTCATCAACAACAAGACCCTCCGCCTAACTTTTCCAAGTTGCCCGGAGGCTCGGAGGCTACACCCAGTGGGTGCGCTCGTGTGCCCCCACTCAGCCGGCAGACTCTGCGTCCGCACCCGGTAGGGCCCCATGCCAATCAGCTGGCGGACTCCGCGCCCGCACCCGACAGGGCCCCGCGCCCATCAACTGGCGGACTCCGCGCCCGGCAGGGCCCCACGCCCACCAGCCGGTGGACTCCGTGTCTGCGCCCAACACCCTCGACATCGTCGTCGGCTTCATCATCAACTGCAAGACCCTCTGCCCAACTTTTCCAAGTTGCCCGAAGGCTCGGAGGCTACACTCAGTTGGTGCGCTTGCGCGCCCCCACTCAGAAACGCCGCGCCTGTTGCACGCTCGCTGCCGACTGCAACCGGCACCCTCGATGCTATCGTTTGCACCAACAACCACGAAAATCCTCCGCCCAACTTTTACAAGTTGCTCGGAGGCTCGGAGGCTACACCAAGTGGGTGTGCTTGCACGCCCCCACTGAAAGCAAGCCGCGTCTGCTACGGTCCGCAGCCGGCCGTTATCGACATCTTCTGCTTCATCAATGCCCGCTAAAATCCTCCGCGCAACTTTTCCAAGTTGCCCGGAGGCTCGGAGGCTACTGTCGGGGGGATGACCCCCCGGGTAGGCCCAAGATGATGAACGTCGCTCCAAAAACATCTTTATCAACGCGCACCCCCACTCGGAACATGCCGGCCTGGTACGCGAAGTCAACCGCTTTATCAACCCGACACCGACAAGACGACCATATCGTGACCATTGTTGCTGATAAAGCATACACTGTTTGCTCGTCACATGGGGCATCATCTATAGTGTACTTTGTCCCCTAGGCATTGATTTATAAAATGACCTAGGGACAATACCTAGACTAGCTCTCAAGCAAGCATAGCTTAGGATGTAAGCTACACGCTGTAGCTTACATCCCAAGTACACACCCATGCCCACCTAGTTTACATCCAAAGCTAGTTCACACACTATATATAAGCACACATCCATCCATCCAGGAGGATGGACTCACACACTCCCACGGCCACAAGGCCACTCACGCATGCACACATCCATGCTACACTACTACTAGTGCTCTTGGCACTTGTGCTAACACATATACGAGGCCAGATGCCCACGACACTGACCTGAGATACAACTCCAGGAGCAACTCTATAGTACCAGACATGTACATCGCATATATATTTCAGACATGCAGGAGTAGGGGTATTATCTCTCCGGAGAGCCCGGGACTTGTGTAAACCACCACGTGCTGCTTGCCCAATCCTGTCCCCTGATCTCCACAACAGTCTTGCCCTCACCTCAAGCCACCCTGTGGCATCTTTCATCTCGCAAACCCGCCCGCGAGATAACCACGACAAGTAACTCAAAAACAGGAGTTGCAAAATGAACAGAGACTAATTAAAGGGCGAGGTGACGATGTGTGTTGGAAGTGATTCCAAGGTTGATAAGATCACCATCGCACACTCCCTCTACCTTCGGGATTAGTGTTGGACCTAAATAAATGTTATTTGGTGTTTGCATTGAGCATGCATATGATTGGATCATCTTTATTGTGATACAATTATTCATTTAAGTTAGAGAATAATTGTTGTTCTGTTTACATGAATAAAACCTTCTATGGTCATACACCCAATGTAAATGGTTTATTGAATCTTGATCATAGTGATACACATATTTATAATATTGATGCCAAAAGATGTTGGGGAACGTAGCATGCAATTTCAAAATTTTCCTATGATCATGTAAGATATATCTAGGAGATGCATAGCAATGAGAGGGGGCGAGTGTGTCCACGTACCCTTGTAGACCGAAAGCAGAAGCGTTAGGTTAACGCGGTTGATGTAGTCGAACGTCTTCACGATCCAACCGATCTAGTACCGAACATACGACACCTCCGAGTTTAGCACACGTTCAGCTCGATGACGTCCCTCGAACTCTTGATCCAGCAGAGGGTTGAGGGAGAGTTTCATTAGCACTATGGCGCTATGACCGGAGGAGTAAACTGTGGAGGAGGGCACCACACACGGCTATGAGAATAACTGCTGTGCTTTGGGGTGCCCCTGCCCCCGAATATAAAGGAGGGGAGGAGGAGTCACTACAAAAAAATACACTTCCGTGATGATACGTGTTTGTCATAGTAGGTCACTGATACGTCTCCGTCGTATCTACTTTTCCAAACACTTTTGCCCTTGTTTTGGACTCTAACTTGCATGATTTGAATGGAACTAACCGGACTGACGCTGTTTTCAGCAGAATTACCATGGTGTTATTTATGTGCAGAAACAAAAGTTCTTAGAATGACCTGAAACTTCACGGGACAACTTTTCGGAAAATATAAAAAATCCTTGCAAAATATGAAGGCCAGGGGGCCCACCACCTATCCACGAGGGTGGGGGGCGCGCCCCCTACCTCGTGGGCCCCCTGGAGCTCCTCCGAACTCAACTCCAACTCTATATATTTGGTTTCAGGGAGAAAAAAAATCAGAGAGAAGGATTCATCGCGTTTTACGATATAGAGCCATCGCCAAGCCCTAAAATCTCCCGGGAGGGCTGATCTGGAGTCCGTTCGGGGCTCCGGAGTGGGGAATCTGTCGCCATCGTCATCATCAACCATCCTCCATCACCAATTTCATGATGCTCATCGCCGTGCGTGAGTAATTTCATCGTAGGCTTGCTGGACGGTGATGGGTTGGATGGGATCTATCATGTAATCGAGTTAGTTTTGTTAGGATTTGATCCCTAGTATCCACTATGTTCTGAGATTGATGTTGCTATGACTTTGCTATGCTTAATGCTTGTCACTAGGGCCCGAGTGCCATGATTTCAGATGTGAACCTATTATGTTTTCATCAATATATGAGAGTTCTTGATCCTATCTTGCAAGTCTATAGTCACCTATTATGTGTTATGATCCGTTAACCCCGAAGTGACAATAATCGGGATACTTACCGGTGACAACCGTAGTTTGAGGAGTTCATGTATTCACTATGTGTTAATGCTTTGTTCCGGTACTCTATTAAAAGGAGGGCTTAATATCCCTTAGTTTCCGTAAGGACCCCACTGCCACGGGAGGGTAGGACAAAAGATGTCATGCAAGTTCTTTTCCATAAGCACGTATGACTATATTCAGAATACATGCCTACATTACATTGATGAACTAGAGCTAGTTCTGTGTCACCCTAGGTTATGATCGTTACATGATGAACCGCATTTAGCATAATTCTCCATCACCGATCCATTGCCTACGAGCTTCCCATATATTGTTCTTCGCTTATTTACTTTTCCGTTGCTATTGCTATCATCACAACAAAATACCAAAAACATTACTTTTACTATTGTTACCTTTTGCTATCGTTAACACTACTATCATATTACTTTGCTACTAAACAGTTTGCTGCAGATACTAAGTTTCCAGGTGTCGTTGAATTGAGAACTCAGCTGCTAATACTTGAGAATATTCTTTGGATCCCCTTGTGTCGAATCAATAAATTTGGGTTGAATACTCTACCCTCAAAAATTGTTGCGATCCCCTATACTTGTGGGTTATCAAGACTATTTTTGGCGCCGTTGCCGGGGAGCATAGCTCTATTCTTTGGGTCACTTGGGATTTATATCTGCTTATCACTATGAAGAACTTGAAAGATCCAAGAACCAAGATTTATCCCTCAACTACGAGGGGAGGTAAGGAACTGCCATCTAGCTCTGCACTTGATTCACCTTCTGTTTTGAGTAAGCTTGCGACACCTAAACCTGCTTCTACTATTTGTTCTGATATGTCGCATGTTATTGATGATGCCACTTTTGCTATACATGATACTTATGATGAAACTACTTCTATGCTTGATACTACTGTGCCACTTGGTGAATTTCTTGATGAACAACTTGCTAGGGCTAGAGAGAATGAAAATATTGAATCCGATAATACTGATGAAAGTGATGATGAAGACTTGCCTGTTATTCCTAAGGGTTATGTTTTTGATAAAGAAGCTTCTTTAGCTATTTTAGCTTGCAAAGATAGATACGAACTCAATAGGTTATTAGCTAAATGGAATCAGCAATCTCTTAATGCTAGAATGAAACCTGACCCTACTTTTGCTACTTCACCTATTTGTGTTACTGATAAGGATTATGAATTCTCTATTGATCCTAATATAATTACTTTGGTTGAATCTGATCCTTTTCATGGCTATGAATCTAAAACTATTGTGGCACATCTTACTAAATTAAATGGTATTGCCACCCTGTTCACTAAAGATGAGAGAACTCGCTACTTTTATATCCTTAAAATATTTCCGTTCTCATTAAAGGGTGATGCTAAGATATGGTTTAATTCTCTTGATCCTGGTTGTGTGCGTAGTCCCCAGGATATGATTTATTACTTCTCTGCTAAATATTTCCCTGCTCATAAGAAACAAGCTGCTTTAAGGGATATATATAATTTTGCGCAAATTGAAGAAGAGAGTCTCCCACAAGCTTGGGGGAGGCTTCTCCAATTACTTAATGCTTTGCCTGATCATCCTCTTAAGAAAAATGAAATACTTGATATATTTTATAATGGACTAACCGATGCCTCCAGAGATTACCTGGATAGTTGTGCTGGTTCTGTTTTTAGGGAAAGAACACCGGATGAAGCTGAAATTCTATTGAATAATATGTTGACAAATGAAAATAATTGGACACCTCCGGAGCCAATCCCTGAGCCTATTCCTAAACCAACTCCTAAGAAGAGGGGTATTCTATTTCTCAGTCCTGAAGATATGCAAGAGGCAAAGAAATCTATGAAATAAAAAGGTATTAAAGCTGAAGATGTTAAGAATTTACCTCCTATTGAAGAAATACATGGTCTTAATTTACCGCCTGTTGAAGAAACATATGATCTTAATCCCTTACCTATTGAAGAAACTCATGGTCTTGATTACCCGACACAGGTAGTAAAGGTAATTTTTCTCTATAGATATGATAAAGCTGAAATCCCATTTACTAAGTTTGCTAGCCCATGCTTAGACGAGTTTGATAAATTTATGGCTAAGCAAGAAGATTTTAATGCTTATTTTGGTAGACAATTGAAATACAATTCAAATATGCTTGAACACTTGGGTGATTATATGGCTAATGTCAAAGGTGAACTTAAACTTATTAGTAAACATGCTTCTATGGTTACCACTCAAGTAGAACAAGTACTTAAAGCTCAAAATGATTTGCTCAATGAATTGAATAGTAAGAATAATGATAATGCTTTTAGAGTTATGACTAGAGGTGGTAAAATGACTCAGGAACCTTTGTATCCTGAAGGCCGCCCTAAGAGAATTGAGCAAGATTCTCAGAGAAATAATATAGATGCACCTAGTCCATCTAAAAGGAAGAAAAAGAAAAATGATAGGACTTTGCATGCTTCTAGTGAACCTATTACTGAAACACCTGAGAATCCAAATGATATTTCTATTTCTAATGCTGAAACACAATCTGGTAATGAACCTGAAACTAGTGATAATGTTAATGATAATGTTCATAATGATGCTCAACCTAGTAATGATAATGATATAGAAATTGAACCTACTGTTGATCTTGATAACCCACAATAAAAGAATTAACGTTATGATAAGAAAGACTTTGTTGCTAAAGAAAGAGAACCATGGGTTCAGAAACCCATGCCTTTTCCTCCCAAACCATACAAGAAAAAGGATGATGAGGATTTTGAGCGCTTTGCTGAAATGATTAGACCTATCTTTTTGCGTATGCGATTAACTGATATGCTCAAAATGAATCCTTATGCTAAGTATATGAAAGATATTGTTACAAATAAGAGAAAGATACCGGAAGCTGAAATTTCCACAATGCTTGCTAATTATACTTTTAAGGGTGGAATACCAAAGAAACTTGGAGATCCAGGAGTACCCACTATACCATGCTCCATTAAAAGAAACTATGTTAAAACTGCTTTATGTGATCTTGGAGCCGGTGTTAGTGTTATGCCTCTCTATTTATATCGTAGAGTTGATTTGAATAAGTTGACACCTACTGAAATATCTTTGCAAATGGATGATAAATCAACTGCTATACCTGTCGGTATTTGTGAGGATGTGCCTGTTGTAGTTGCAAACGTTACAATTTTAACGGACTTTGTTATTCTTGATATTCCCGAGGACGATAGTATGTCTATTATTCTTGGAAGACCCTTTTTGAATACTACAGGGGCTGTTATTGATTGCACAAAAGGCAATGTTACTTTTCATGTTAATGGTAATGAGCACACGGTACACTTTCCGAGGAAACAACCTCAAGTTCATAGTATCAACTATATTGGACAAATTCCATCGATTATATTTGGAGGTTTTGAATTTCCTGTTCCTACTATCAAGAAGAAATATGATATTCTTATTATTGGGGATGTGCATATCCCTGTTGAGGTAACATAGTGTTATTCGAAATTTCTCCGTTTCCATGTTATTCGGAATGAGTTCATTAACAAGACTTGATCAACCTTGTTAGTGGATTCCTTTTGATGATCATGAGATGGATGAAACTAGAAGGCACAACCTTCTGTACCCTACTTTTACTTTCTGTTATTTATATTAAATAAAATAAAAATAGTATTTTTCTGTCTGTTATCTGATTATCCATGCAATATAAAAATACCCTGAAAATAAAAGTTCTCCAAATGCCCTAAAATTTAAATATGATTTTTCTGGAATATTTGAGAATATTTGGCACTGAGAACACAGCAGGGGGTCATCCACCTGGCCACGAGGGTGGAGGGCGCGCCCTACCCCCTAGGCGCGCCCCTGCCTCATGGGCCCATGGTGGCCCTCCTCCACTTATCCTTTCACCCACACACTCCTTCTTCCTCCCCCAAACACGAATATTCAGCTCAAGCACGAGTTCTAGGTCATTTTGCTGCCATTTTCGATCTCCTTGCTCAAAGCACCTCTCACAAAACTGCTTGGGGAGATTTTTCCTTGGTATGTGACTCCTCCATTGGTCTAATTAGTTTTTGTTCTAGTGCTTTATTCATTGCAAATTTTTGCTGCTTAGGTGACCCTGTTCTTGAGATTGCATGTCAAATTTATATGGTCAAAAGTAGTTTTGATGCATGATATAGGCCCTAGGCACTTGTAGGAGTAGTTGCTATCAATATTATTGAGTTTGGCTTACTTTTATTTTGAAGTTACTAAAAATTTCAGAATTTTTCAGAGCAAGAAAGATGCTTAGGAAAATGTTCCAAGGTGGTTCTTCAAGGAAGCAAGGACCCAGGCTTGCAATGCGTGATGCTGATGAAGAGCCACCAAGAGACGCTCCAGTACGTCCTTGTGAACGGCCTTCTGAAAATTTTATGGATCGAGTGGGAATTAAGGAAGAATTTAAAGCGTATTTGCGTAACGCTGATCTTGTGAGCTTCAAGGAAGAGAAGTGCAACCAGTATCACCATCTCACCAGTTCCTTTGTGCGGAGGTTTGAATTTTCATCTTCACGTAATTCTCCAACTGTCCTGTTTGATCTTTATGAAAATTCTTACACTATGGACTTAGAGGATTTTACCACTGCTTGCAAACTTCCACAATGGGGTAGTATCAGGGATCCTCGCAAATCTGAATTTAGAGATTTTCTTGCTAGTATAACTGTGGGGGAATCTAGAGGTATAACACAAGCTACTATAGGGAGCATTCACTTTCCTGCTATACATTATTTTGCTCTCTTCATAGGTAGATGCATTAATGGTAAAGATGAGGCATGTCACATGTGTGTCCCTGACCTTAGTATTCTTAGGAGTGTTGTGTTAGGAGATAAATCTTATAATTTGGGAGCCATTTTTGCACGTAGGTTGCATCTTAATAGATTTAATGGAGATTTCTTTGGTGGAATTTATGCAACCTGCATAGCTAATTTTCTTGGTATAGCCATACACGAAGATGATATTGAATTACCCCCTCTTACCTAGACTTTAATGCTATGGTTCACCACCAGTTTGTCAAGAGGAATGAATCACCTCTCCAGTATCGACTAATCTTTGACAAACGCCGTGCTGTCCATATTACTCTCCCTGCTCCTGCCTTCTTTGATTATCAGGCAAAAGGAAGATATGTTATTACCAGAGAGGAGGCAGATGAGTACGAGAGGAGGGCAGAGGCCACTCGTCACCACGCTGCAGCTCAAGAGGCGATAGCCGCTGCATCGTAGTACGACCCCAACTATTATTATGGATATCCGCCAGGCCATCCGTGGCCATAGACCAACTTAGGCCAAAAGCCTAAGCTTGGGGGAGTACATATTTCTCACCGACATTACATTTATCTTCACACATTTATTGCTAGATGTCGGTGCTCATACTTTTTCATTGTATCATCCATGCTACTTTATTTCCTTTTTATGCTTTCTTCTTGTGTGTTTAATAAACCTTAAGAAAAACCAAAAAAATAGTTGTAGCTTTTAATTAGTTAACTTTCCATGCTTATAGTAGTAATTAAAAAGAAAATCCAAAAATATTTCTTGTTCTTCTTTTACTTGTTGGGAGCTTTCTCGTGTAAATAGTTTTATTTCTTTTCTTTTCTTTAGAGGTCAATAGGAGAAGACCATAATTAAATTGTTGAAGTAGATCTTATATGCATTATTTTTGATCTGACAAAAGAGCCCATATTGCCTTGTCTTCTCCTGTTTATTCAATGCTTGCAGATTCCAGCTTAGTCCAATACACGTGCACTATTATTATTATTCACATCGTTCGGTCGTGCAAGTGAAAGGCAATAATGATGATTATATGACGAACTTATTGAGATGAGAAAAGCTGGTATGAACTCGACCTCTCTTGTTTTTGTAAATATGATTAGTTCATCGTTCCTGATTCATCCTATTATGAATAAACATATTTGCAATGACAACTAGAGATCATAGTTCTTGTGCCATGCTTGATTAGCTAGGAGCTTATAATGGTTTACCTTGCGTGCCAACATGCTATTAAAATGGTTGTGATGTGGTATGATAGGGTGGTATCCTCCTCTGAATGATTTAAGTGACTTGACTTGGCGCATGTTCACGCATGTAGTTGAAACAAAATCAACATAGCCTTCACGATATTTACGTTCATGGTGGATTATATCCTACTCATACTTACATTCGGTGTTGATTAATTTTAATGCATGTTCATGACTGTTGTCGCTCTCTAGCTGGTCGCTTCCCAGTCTCTTGCTAGCCTTCACCTGTACTAAGCGGGAATACTGCTTATGCACCCAACTCCATAAACCCCAAAGTTATTCCATATGAGTCCACTGTACCTACCTATATACGGTATCTACATGCCGTTCCAAGTAAATTTGTATGTGCCAAACTCTAAACCTTCAAATAAATATCCTGTTTTGTATGCTCGAATAGCTCATGTATCAACTAGGGCTGTCCATATCTTCCATGTTAGGCGGTTTATTCTCAAGAGGAGTGGACTCCGCTCCCCACTCACGAGAAAGTGGCTGGTCACCGGGATGCCCAGTCCCATGCTTTATGCAAATCAAATCAAAATAATTGCAAACAAAACTCCCCCTGGGACTCTTGTTAGTTGGAGGCACTCGTTGTTTCGAGCAAGCCATGGATTGATGCTTGTTGGTGGAAGGGGGAGTATAAACTTTACCATTCTGTTTGGGAACTGCTTATAATGTGTGTAGCATGGAAGATATCGCCATCTCTTGGTTGTTATGTTGACAATGAAAGTATACCGCTCAAAATATTATCTCTATTTCAAAACCGAGCTCTGGCACCTCTACAAATCCCTGCTTCCCTCTACGAAGGGCCTATCTATTTACTTTCATGTTGAGTCATCATCCTCTTATTAAAAAGCACCAGTTGGAGAGCACCGCTGTCATTTGCATCCATTACTGTTAGTTTACATTTAGTATGACTTGACTGTATCTCTTTTACCATGAATTACAATGTCTAGTCAGTCCTTGGTCTTTAAAGGTGCTCTGCATTTATGTTTTGCGGTCTCAGAAAGGGCTAGCGAGATACCATCTTGTTATATCATATTATGATTGTTTTGAGAAAGTGTTGTCATCCGAGATTTATTATTATTGCTCACTGGTTGATTATGCTATTGATATGAGTAAACTTGAGACCTAAGCGTTATTGTGAATGTGGTTAGTTATAATCTTTGCTGAAAACTTGAATGCTGGCTTTACATATTTACAACAACAAGAGCAAACAGAGTTTATAAAAGTTTTCTTTTCCACTTTTAGTTTGTCAACTGAATTGCTTGAGGACAAGCAAAGGTTTAAGCTTGGGGGAGTTGATACGTCTCCATCGTATCTACTTTTCCAAACACTTTTGCTCTTGTTTTGGACTCTAACTTGCATGATTTGAATGGAACTAACCCGGACTGACGCTATTTTCAGCAGAATTACCATGGCGTTATTTTTGTGCAGAAACAAAAGTTCTCAGAATGATCTGAAACTTCATGGGACAACTTTTCGGAAAATATATAAAATCCTTGCAAAAGATGAAGGCCAGGGGCCCCACCACCTGTCCACGAGGGTGGGGGCGCGCCCCCTACCTCGTGGGCCCCCTGGAGCTCCTTCGACCTCAACTCCAACTCTATATATTTGGTTTTGGGGAGAAAAAAATCAGAGAGAAGGATTCATCGCATTTTACGATACGAAGCCGCCGCCAAGCCCTAAAACCTCTCGGGAGGGCTGATCTAGAGTCCATTCGGGGCTCCGGAGAGGGGAATCCGTCGCCATCATCATCATCAACCATCCTCCATCACCAATTTCATGATGCTCACCGCCGTGCGTGAGTAATTTCATCGTAGGCTTGCTGGATGGTGATGGGTTGGATGGGATCTATCATGTAATCGAGTTAGTTTTGTTAGGGTTTGATCCCTAGTATCCACTATGTTTTGAGATTGATGTTGATATGACTTTGCTATGCTTAATGCTTGTCACTAGGGCCCGAGTGCCATGATTTCAAATATGAACCTATTATGTTTTCATCAATATATGAGAGTTCTTGATCCTATCTTGCAAGTCTATAGTCACCTATTATGTGTTATGATCCGTTAACCCCGAAGTGACAATAATCAGGATACTTACCGGTGATGACCGTAGTTTGAGGAGTTCATGTATTCACTATGTGTTAATGCTTTATTTCGGTACTCTATTAAAAGGAGGCCTTAATATCCCTTAGTTTCCATAAGGACCCCGCTGCCACGGGAGGGTAGGACAAAAGATGTCATGCAAGTTCTTTTCCATAAGCACGTATGACTATATTCGGAATACATGCCTACATTACATTGATGAACTGGAGCTAGTTCTATGTCACCCTAGGTTATGATTGTTACATGATGAACCACATCCGGGATAATTCTCCATCGCCGATCCATTGCCTACGAGCTTTCCATATATTGTTCTTCGCTTATTTACTTTTCCGTTGCTATTGCTATCATCACTACAAAATACCAAAAACATTACTTTTACTATTGTTACCTTTTGCTATCGTTACCACTACTATCATATTACTTTACTACTAAACACTTTGCTGCAGATACTAACTTTCCGGGTGTGGTTGAATTGACAACTCAACTGCTAATACTTGAGAATATTCTTTGGCTCCCCTTGTGTCGAAGCAATAAATTTGGGTTGAATACTCTACCCTCGAAAACTGTTGTGATCCCCTATACTTGTGGGTTATCAGTCACGTTTTCTGTCATGCATGTACATCCATGACGATTTTATGACAGAATTAAGATAGTCATACCGATCCTGTCGTAGAAGTGTTCCATGACATTACCAAAATTATCATCACGGAAGTGTCCACTGCCATGACGATAAAATCACGCGTCATAGAAGTGCTTTTGTCATGAGTGACCGACATGTGGCATCCACCGTAACGAGTCGCCGTTAAGCTACCGGGGTCCGGTTTGGATCCGATAACCCGTTAACAGCCCAGACCAATGGGGATTTTCCACGTGTAAAATTATGATTGGCTGGAGGAAACACGTGTCGGCTCACCGTTGGGATAGATGTCATCCACTCATTGGACAGAATGCGCCAATGATACGTCGACATGTGGCACGGCCCAACAGAGGCCCATTCCTGTGAAAAGGCCGACCTGTTTGACTTGGTCAAAAGATAGCGGGCCGGCCCATGGAAAGCCTGTTAACAGCCTGTTCGCACATAGCCCATTTACAACCCGCTCACGCATGGCCCATTACAACCTATCCGAATTAGGCCCAGTAACATCATCTGGGCCGTCCAATATGATTCCAGCCTGTTGTAGCTTCTGGCCCATGTCTGGCCCATGACGTCTTTCGGCCCATATGAGGCACTTTGTAACTCTTGACCCATTAACAACCCATGGTGAAACTGGCCCGTAATGAACAATATATCGCCTTATACCCATCAATGGCCCATTATTCCATTGGGCCATTTCAAGCGCATGTTATCTTTCTGCCTTCTCATGGGCCCATTTATTCTTGGGCTCATTTCCAACATTCAGTTACTTACGACCTGTTACTGGTCTTTTTTGATTGTGGGCCAAATTCAGACCATGGTTATAGTCGGCCCGTTTGTGGCCCGTTAATCCATTGGGCCATTTTCATAGCGTCATCAAATATGGCCGATTAACGATGGCCCATTATGGTAGGCCCATGAATGGATGATTCCAACTCTAGCCCGTTTAAGGCCCATAATGCGGTCCGTTGTTGGCCCATGTTTGGCCAATCGATCATACGACCCGTAGAAGGCCCATTGTTTCTACGACCCGTAGGAGGCCCAGGGTCACTACAGTAAATATGTAGCCTGTGGTTATTGTGGCCTAGTTTTAAAAATAGGTTATTGCAGCCAATAGCAAACCGCAGAAAAAGAACTGCACTGACTACAAGCAAACAAATAAACAAGACAACAAGGAAATAAATAAGCAAGCAACTTACGCTAGGCTATCACGACTATTACACATATTACATCCACTGGGCATCAAAGTTCGCCACCAGTGCAAGTATAGGGAACAAAGAAGCATATCACATACACTGGTTGTCAAAGTTTGCGACCAGTGCAAATAAACGCCGCATCAAAACAAGTCCAGAACTAAAACCACTTCATAAGAGCTCAAGAAACAATATCCTGGGTACCCGTAATGCTGGCAAGATGCTTAGCAAGCTTATTAACTTTCTCTTGTTTGGCGCTTAAATCCTCCAGCGCTTGCTGTTTCACAAGAAAGTATGCATCTGAATTCTGCAGGGACTTCCTCAGTCCTTCGGCTTCTTGCCACAACACATATGACTGATGCCTTTTAGCTTGTAGCTGAGACTGAAGAAGCCGAAGTGATTCAAGCAGCGAGTTCGAAGAGCTTGTGCCAGCGGTACTGGCCAGTAACTTGAACACTACATCAACGTAGGACTATGGGGTTTTCTCACTGTCTACAAGATCGTTTTTATCACCTTTCTTGGAGACCAACTGTAACACCCTCGATGCGACTATAGCTCCCACGTGTCGAGGCACGACTGAGAGACATAATCGCATTGAAGGCATATGTCGCAAGTCAGGCAATCATCACAAACATCCCATGTAATATAGATAATAAAAGGGATAACATAGTTGGCTTACACTCGCCACGTCAATCAAGGTACATAAATAACATTACAGCATCCAAACACTCATGGCCCGACTACGGCGCCAAAATAAAAGATAACCCAACATGCGACACGGTCCCGATCACCCCCAACTGGGCACCACTACTGATCATCAGGAAAGGAAACATAGTAACGTTGAGAGTCCTCGTTGAACTCCCACTTGAGCTCGAGCGCGTCACCTGGAGCAGAATCATCAGGCCCTGCATCTGGTGTAATAGTAATCTGTGAGCCACAGGGACTCATCAATCTCGCACCCTCGCGATCAAGACTATTTAGGCTTATAGGTATGGCAAGGTAAATATAAGTGGAGCTGCGGCAAGCGACTAGCAAGTATGGTGGCTATCCTGTTCGCAAAAGAGAGCGAGAAGAGGAGGCAAAGCGCGAGCGAGAAACTAAAGAGCAACCTACGCAAAACATTACTCCAACACCGTGTCCACTTCCCGGACTCCGCTGAGAAGAGGCCATCACGGTAACACACTCAGTTGATTCATTTTAATTAAATTAAGTTTCAAGTTATCTACAACCGGACATTAACAAATTCCCATCTGCCCATAACCACGGGCACGTCTTTCGAAAGTTCAAATCCCTGCAGGGGAGTCCCAACTTAGCCCATGACAAGCTCTCACGGTCAACGAAGGAATAGACCTCCTCCCGAGACGTTCTGGTCAGACTCGATACCTCGGTTCTTCAAGACACTTCGACAGGTTAAAACAAGACCAGCAACACCGCCCGAATGTGCCGACAAATCCCGATAGGAGCTGCACATATCTCGTTCTCAGGGCACACTCAGATGAGACATCCTACGAGTAAAACCAACCCTCAAGTTGCCCCGAGGTGGCCCCACAGTCTACTCGGTTCGGGCCAACACTCAGAGGAGCACTGGCCCGGGGGGGTTTAAACAAGATGACCCTCGGGCTCCAGAAACCCAAGGGAAAAAGGCTAGGTGGCAAATGGTAAAACCAAGGTTGGGCATTGCTGGAAAAGCTTTAATCAAGGCGAACTATCAAGGGGTTCCCATTATAACCCAACCGCGTAAGGAACGCAAAATCTGGGAACATAACACCATATGACGGAAACTAGGGCGGCAAGAGTGGAACAAAACACTAGGCGAGAGGCCGAGCCTTCCACCCTTTACCAAGTATATAGGTGCATTAAGATAAAAAGATAATATAATGATATCCCAACAAGTAAATAAATGTTCCAATAAGGAACGGCCTCCAATCTTCACTTGCAACTAGCAACGCTATAAGAGGGGCTGAGCAAAGCGGTAACATAGCCAATCAAAGGTTTGCTAGGACAAGGTGGGTTAGAGGTTTGACATGGCAATTTGGGGAGGCTTGAAAGCAAATGGTAGGCATCGTAGCATTGTCATAGCAAAAGAGCGAGCAATCTAGCATAGCAAAGATAGTAGTGATTTCGAGGGTATGATCATCTTGCCTGCAAGGTTGTCAGAGTTGACTGGATCCTCGAAAGCAAACTCAATGGGCTCCTCGTTAGCGCTCGTCTCCCGACTCTACCCCAAACAAGACAAACAAGCAACAAAGACACAATCAACCACGTGCAAAGCTCAAACAACATGATGCAAATATGATATGCTATGCGGGATGCGATGCAGGATGCATATGCAAGTTTTGACAGGAAATGCATGGACCTGGACTCAACTTGGAAATCCAAGTGTGCCACTAGAAATATGAGATGAAATCGCTTGAAAACGATATAAGAAACGTCGGAATCGGAGTTACGGTTTGGAAATGGCGAGCAAAACAAATATGACACCGGTCTGCGATTTACAGCAAGTAGCCATCTAAATGCAATGAGATGAACATGCTACAGCATCCAAACATGACAACAAAATACATGGCAGGGATGCACTCAAAATGGTTAACAAAAGTCTAGCACTGAGCTACGTCCAATTCATCCATTACCAGGTTCAAACAAGCATGGCAAAAATGCATATGACAAACAGATCTCAGACTTAGTGAAACTAACACTTGTCTGGAATTTCAGATCAAGTAGCCCTCTTCGGAGCAACAAAACCACATGCTACAGGACCTGAACATGGCAAAGTAAAGCATGGCATGGAGCTACTCAAAAAGCTTAACAAAAGTCCCTTAGTGACCTTGAGCCAAAAGGGATCAGAAAATACAATTGCAAGCATGTGAACATAGCAAAAACATAATCAGTTTTCAGACTTAGTGAAAACTGGCACATGCTGAAACATAACTCAAGTAGGCATGTTTTCGACCTCGATGCACTCACTACGGAGCTAGTCATGACAAACTAAGCATACATCTATCAAGAACACACAAAATTCAAGCTATACATGGCAAAAATAATAGCATGGCATGCACGGATCAACTACAACATCATCGGCAAAATTGCAAACAAGTTGACAATCTGCCCAGATTCATAAAGTAGCAAAAGTAGAGCTCGATTGACTCAAGCTAGGTTACTCCATAATTGCAAACAAAGACATGGATGGATATAGCACTACAAGATTAACAAAACATCCTTACTGATCATCCTCAAAAGAGGCACGGATCACTAGGAAACAACATGAACATATGGCCATATGAAATAAACAGATCAAGGACTTAGTGAAATTACTAAGTCCCTAAAATCAGCACTACCAAGTGCCTCACTTCTCAAGCTTGTGCTAGTCACCACACACATCACAAAAACACATGGGTTGCACCTCTGGAAAGATGAGAAAACCCTTAACAAAGCATATGTAGAGCTCAGGGGCATATCATGCACACAATAATCATGGAAAAAATGACAAATATGCAAATGGAGTAGCAGATCTGACAATTAACTCAAGTAGCCCTCTTCTAACAGTATTTCGGGCATCAAGATGAACTCAAATGAAAATGATGCAATGGAATGAAATGATGTACTCTCCGAGGCGAACATTTTGATATGCTATGTGCATGAATCGGCGCGACGGATGCAAAGTTATAGCCTGATGAAGAAGGGCACATGAGCTAGGGTTAGGAGGGAAAAAGTCAACCGCGGGGAGATATTTCCAGATCTGGATCGCACGCTTCCTGAGGTCCGTCACCGGGTACTGTAGACGGCCGGAGTTCGTCGAGGGCGTCGCCGGAGTGGAGAGGAGACCGGAGCCGGGCCGGATCCGGCGTGGAGGGAGGCGGTGAGCGGCGCGGATGCCGAGGCGGCGCGGTGCCGGCGCGGTGGCGGCGGGGGCCGGTCGGGTAGCGTGCGGTGGAGCTGCGGCGGCGCGGTAGCGGCGGGGAGGCGGCGAGCGGCGCGGGAGGAAGGATAAGGTGGCGGGGCGACCGGGCGGGCGACGCGCGCGGATGGGCCCGCGGAGGCCCTGCCTGGGCTCGACGGGCCGGCGGGGATGTGGTCCGGGTGGCGCCATGTGGCAGCTCCCGGTTGAGGCGGCAGCTATGTCCGGCCCGGACGGACGTGTCCGGCCGGCGCGGGGACGAACTTTAGGGTTTTGGGGGAGAAGGAGATCCGAATTTCGGGGGGGGGGGTCTACACATAGGCATAGAGGGAGCTAGGAGAGTCCAAATGAGGTGTGGTTTTCGGCCACGCGATCGTGATCGAACGATCTAGATGATGGAGAAGGCTTAGGTGGGTTTTGGGCCAAAATGGAGGGGTGTTGGGCTGCAACACACACGAGGCCTTTTCGGTCCCTCGGTTAACCGTTGGGGTATCAAACGAAGTCCAAATGATACGAAACTTGACAGGCGGTCTACCGGTAGTAAACCAAGCCCGCTTGGCAAGTCTCGGTCCAATCCGGAAATGTTTAATCCCCACACACGAAAGAAAGGTAGAATTGACCACCGGAGGAGAACGAAGCGCCGGAATGCAAAACGGACAACGGGGAAAATGCTCGAATGCATGAGATGAACACGTATGAAAATGCAGTGCACATGATGACATGATATGAGATGCATGACAACGATAACAACACACGGAGACAAAAACCCGAACCCGAGAAAATAAAATAACTTAACGCCGGAAACGGCAAGAGTTGGAGTGCAAATTGGGAAAGTTACATCCGGGGTGTTACAACACTCCACCACTACGAAAGGATCTCGTCCCGAGATTTAGGACTGAAAGAACGCCGGGTACTCAGAACGGAGGTGAACCTCGCGTTCCCAGGTAGCTTCACGGTCGGAATGATGTGACCACTTGACTTTGAGAAATTTGATTGACTTATTGCGAGTCTTGCGTTCAGTCTATTCAAGAATAGCAACTGGGTGCTCACGATAGGAGAGATCTTCTTAGAGCTCAATGTCCTCGAAGTTGACGGTGCGATCAGGAGTCTTGAAGCACTTTCGAAGCTGAGAGACATGGAACACATCATGAACATTTGCAAAGTTTGAAGGAAGCTCGAGTTGATAGGCGAGGTCGCCTCTCTTGCTGACAATCTTGAAAGGTCCCACGTATCTGGGGGCAAGCTTCCCTTTGATACCGAAGCGACGAGTACCTTTCATAGGAGAGACGCGGAGGTAAACATGATCTCCGATCTCGAAAGACAAATCACGGTGCTTACTGTCATAGTAGCTCTTCTGACGGGATTGGACTGCTTTGAGGTTATCACGAAGGACTTTGCACATTTCCTCTGCCTCTGTGATTAAGTCATTACCCAAAAGCTGACGTTCACCGGTTTCAGACCAGTTGAGAGGGGTACGACACTTCCTGCCATACAGAATTTCAAATGGGGCCTTGCCCGAACTTGCTTGAAAACTGTTGTTGTAGGAGAATTCAGCATAAGGAAGACAATCTTCCCACTTCATGCCAAAGGAGATCATACAAGCCCTGAGCATATTTTCAAGAATCTAGTTGACACGCTCGACTTGACCGCTAGTTTGAGGATGGAAAGCTGTGTTGAAGCGGATGTTGGTGCCCATGGCCTTCTGAAAAGAATCCCAAAACTTGGAGGTAAAGATGCTGCCACGGTCTGAAGAGATCACTTGAGGAATACCGTGCAGTGAGACAATTCGAGAGGTATAGAGTTCCACCAATTGAGCTGCAGTGATTGACTCTTTGATAGGCAGAAAGTGAGCCACTTTGGTGAGTTTGTCGATGACAACGAATATAGCATCGTTGCCACGCTTGGACTTTGGAAACCCAGTCACGAAGTCCATTTCAATGTGGTCAAACTTCCATTCTGGAATGGCAAGAGGTTGGAGGAGACCAGCTGGCCTTTGGTGTTCTGCCTGTTGGGGAACGTAGCAGAAATTCAAAAATTTTCCTACGTGTCACCAAGATCTATCTATGGAGAGACCAGCAACGAGTAGAAGGATGAGTGCATCTACATACCCTTGTAGATCGCTAAGCGGAAGCGTTCAAGTGAACGGGGTTGATGGAGTCGTACTCGTCGTGATTCAAATCACCGATGATCAAGTGCCGAACGCACGGCACCTCCGCGTTCAACACACGTACAGCCCGGTGACGTCTCCCACGCCTTGATCCAGCAAGGAGAGAGGGAGAGGTTGAGGAAGACTCCATCCAACAGCAGCACAACGGCGTGGTGGTGGTGGAGGAGCGTGGCAATCCCGCAGGGCTTCGCCAAACACCATGGGAGAGGAGGAGGAGGAGGAGAGACAGGGCTGCACCAAGAGAGATCAAACCGCGTGTTATGGGCAGCCCCTAGGCCTCATATATATAGGGGAAAGGGAGGGCTGCGCCCCCTTTAGGGTTTCCCACCCCCAAGGGGTGCGGCCAGCCCTAGATGGCAAAGGGGGCGGCGGCCAGGAGGGGGAGAGAGGGGAGGCGCCCACTAGGTGGGCCTTAAGGCCCATCTGGACTAGGGTTTGCCCCCTCCCACTCTCCCTTGCACCTTGGCACCTTGTGGGGGGCGCACCAGCCCACCTAGGGGCTGGTCCCCTCCCACACATGGCCCACGCAGCCTTCTGGGGCAGGTGGCCCCACTTGGTGGACCCCCGGGACCCTCCCGGTGGTCCCGGTACAATACCGATATCGCCCGAAACTTTTCCGGTGACCAAAACAGGACTTCCCATATATAAATCTTTACCTCCGGACCATTCCGGAACTCCTCGTGACGTCCGGGATCTCATCCGGGACTCCGAACAACATTCGGTAACCACATACAAGCTTCCTTTATAACCCTAGCGTCATCGAACCTTAAGTGTGTAGACCCTACGGGTTCGGGAGACATGCAGACATGACCGAGACGTTCTCCGGTCAATAACCAACAGCGGGATCTGGATACCCATGTTGGCTCCCACATGTTCCACGATGATCTCATCGGATGAACCACGATGTCAAGGACTCAATCGATCCCGTATTCAATTCCCTTTGTCTATCGGTATTTTACTTGCCCGAGATTCGATCGTCGGTATACCGATACCTTGTTCAATCTCGTTACCGGCAAGTCACTTTACTCGTTCCGTAACACATCATCCCGTGATCAACTCCTTGGTCACATTGCGCATTTGATGATGTCCTACCGAGTGGGCCCAGTGATACCTCTCCGTTTACACGGAGTGACAAATCCCAGTCTCGATTCGTGCCAACCCAACAGACACTTTCGGAGATACCTGTAATGCACCTTTATAGCCACCCAGTTACGTTGTGACGTTTGGTACACCCAAAGCATTCCTACGGTATCCGGGAGTTGCACAATCTCATGGTCTAAGGAAAAGATACTTGACATTGGCAAAGCTCTAGCAAACGAACTACACGATCTTTGTGCTAGTCTTAGGATTGGGTCTTGTCCATCACATCATTCTCCTAATGATGTGATCCCGTTATCAACGACATCCAATGTCCATAGCCAGGAAACCATGACTATCTGTTGATCACAACGAGCTAGTCAACTAGAGGCTCACTAGGGACATATTGTGGTCTATGTATTCACACGTGTATTATGATTTCCGGATAATACAGTTATAGCATGAATAAAAGACAATTATCATGAACAAGGAAATATAATAATAATACTTTTATTATTGCCTCTAGGGCATATTTCCAACAGTCTCCCACTTGCACTAGAGTCAATAATCTAGTTCACATCGCCATGTGATTAACACTCACAGGTCACATCGCCATGTGACTAATACCCAAGAGTTTACTAGAGTCAGTAGTCTAGTTCACATCACTATGTGATTAACACTCAATGAGTTTTATGTTTGATCATGTTGCTTGTGAGAGAGGTTTTAGTCAACGGGTCTGAACCTTTCAGATCCGTGTGTGCTTTACAAATCTCTATGTCATCTCCTAGATGCAGCTACCACGCTCTATTTGGAGCTATTCCAAATAACTGTTCTACTTGGAGCTATCTAAATTGTTGCCTCCATTGTATGTATCCGGTATCTCTACTTAGAGCTATCCGGATAGGTGTCAAGCTTGCATCGTCGTAACCTTTACGACGAACTCTTTTACCACCTCCATAATCGAGAAAATTCCTTAGTCCACTAGTTACTAAGGATAACTTTGACCGCTGTCCTGTGAGCCATTCTTGGATCACTCTTGTACCCCTTGACTGACTCATGGCAAGGCACACTTCAGGTGCGGTACACAGCATAGCATACTGAAGAGCCTACGTCTTAAGCATAGGGGACGACCTTCGTCCTTTCTCTCTATTCTGTCGTGGTCGAGCTTTAAGTCTTAACTTCGTACCTTACAACTCAGGCAAGAACTCCTTCTTTGACTGGTCCATCTTGAACACCTTCAAGATTATGTCAAGGTATGTGCTCATTTGAAAGTATTATTAAGCATTTTGATCTATCCTTATAGATCTTGATGCTCAATGTTCAAGTAGCTTAATCCAGGTTTTCTATTGAAAAACACCTTTCAAATAACCCTATATGCTTTCTAGAAATTCTACATCATCTCTGATCATCAATATGTCAATAACATATACTCATCAGAAATTCTATAGTGCTCCCACTCACTTCTTTGGAAATACAAGTTTCTCATAAACTTTGTATAAATCCAAAATCTTTGATCATCTCATCAAAGCGTACATTCCAACTCCGAGATGCTTACTCCAGTCCTTAGAAGGATCGCTGGAGCTAGCATACCTTTTAGCATCCTTAGGATCGACAAAACTTTTCTGATTGTATTGCATACAACCTTTCCTTACGAAAACTAGTAAGGAAACTTGTCTTGACATCCATCTGCCAGATTTCATAAATGCAGCTAATGCTAACATGATTCCGATGGACTTTAAGCATCGCTACGAGTGAGAAAATCTCATCGTAGTCAACTCCTTGAACTTGTCGGAAAACACTTCGCAACAAGTCGAGCTTCATAGATGGTGACATTTCCATCCACGTCCGTCTTCTTCTTAAAATCCATCCGTACTCATTTGCCTTACGACCATCGAGCCGTTTTGCCAAAGTCTTCACTTTGTTTTCATACATGGATCCTCTCTCGGATTTTATGGCCTCAAGCCATTTATCGGAATCTGGGCCCACCATCGCTTCTCCATAGCTCGTAGGTTCATTGTTGTCTAGCAACATGACCTTCAAGACAGGATTACTGTACCACTCTAAAGTAGTACGTATCCATGTCACCCTACAAGGTACGGCAGTGACTTGATCCGAAACTTCATGATCACTATCATAAGCTTCTACTTCAATTGGTGTAGGTGCCACAGGAACAACTTGCTGTGCCCTGTCACACACTAGTTGAAGAGACGGTTCAATAACCTCATCAAGTCTCCACCATCCTCCCACTCAACTCTTTCGAGAGAAACCTTTCCTCGAGAAAGGACCCGATTCAAGAAACAATCCATATTGCTTTCGGATCTGAATTAGGAGGTATACCCAACTGTTTTGGGTGTTCCTATGAAGATGCATTTTATCCGCTTTTGGGTTCGAGCTTATCAATCCTGAAACTTTTTCATATAAGCGTCGCAGCCCCAAACTTTTAAGAAACGACAACTTAGGTTTCTCTAAACCATAATTCATACGGTGTCATCTCGACGGATTTACGTGGTGCCCTATTTAAAGTGAATGTGGTTGTCTCTAATGCCTAACCCATGGACAATAGTGGTAATTCGATAAGAGACATCATGGTACGCACCATATCCAATAGGGTGTAACTATGATGTTCGGACACACCATCACACTATGGTGTTCCAGGCGGTATTAATTGCGAAACAATTTCCACAAAGTCTTAATTGTGTGCCAAAACTCGTAACTCAGATATTCATCTCTATGATCATATCATAGACATTTTATCCTCTTGTCACAATGATCTTCTACTTCACTCTGAAATTACTTGAACCATTCAATAATTCAGACTTGTGTTTCATCAAGTAAATATTCTCAACATCTACTCGAATCATCTGTGAAGTAAGAACATAACGATGTTCACTGCATGCCTCAGCACTTATTGGACTGCACACATCAAAATGTGTTACTTCCAATAAGTTGCTATCTTGTTCCATCTTACTGAAAATGAGGCTTTTCAGTCATCTTGCCCATGTGATATGATTTGCATATCTCAAGTGATTCAAAATCAAGTGAGTCCAAACGGTCCATTTGCATGGAGTTTCTTCATGCATATACACCAATAGACATGGTTCGCATGTCTCAAACTTTTCAAAAACGAGTGAGTCCAAAGATCCATCAACATGGAGCTTCTTCATGCGTTTTATACCATTATGACTTACATGGCAGTGCCACAAGTAAGTGGTACTATTATTACTATCTTATATCTTTTGGCATGAAAATGTGTATCACTACGATCGAGATTCAATAAACCATTCCTTTAGGTGCATGACCATCGAAGGTATTATTCAAATAAATAGAGTAACCATTATTCTCCTTAAATGAATAAGCGTATTGCGATAGACATAATCCAATCATGTTTATGCTCAACGCAAACACCAAATGATAATTATTCTGGTTTAATACTAATCTTGATGGTAGAGGGAGCGTGCGATGTTTGATCACATCAAACTTGGAAACACTTCCAACACATATCGTCAGCTCACCTTTAGCTAGTCTCCGTTTTATTCCGTAGCTTTTATTTCGAGTTACTAACACTTAGTAACCGAACCGGTATCTAATACCCTGGTGCTACTAGGAGTACTAGTAAAGTACACATTAACACAATGTATATCCAATATACTTCTATCGACCTTGCCAGCCTTCTCATCTACCAAGTATCTAGGGTAATCCTGCTCCAGTGGTTGTTCCCCTTATTACAGAAGCACTTAGTCTCGGGTTTGGGTTCAACCTCGGGTTTCTTCACTGGTGCAGCAGCTGATTTGTCGTTTCATGAAGTATCCCTTCTTGCCCTTGCCCTTCTTGAAACTAGTGGTTTCACCAACCATCAACAATTAATGCTCCTTCTTGATTTCTACTTTCGCGATGTCAAACAACGCGAATACCTCAAGGATCATCATCTCTATCCTTGATATGTTATAGTTCATCACGAAGCTCTAGCAGCTTGGTGGTAATGACTTCGGAGAAACTATCACTATTTCATCTGGAAGATCAACTCCCACTTGATTCAAGTGATTGTTGTACTCAGACAATCTGAGCACAAGCTCAACGATTGAGCTTTTCTCCCTTAGTTTGCAGGCTAAGAAAATCGTCGGAGGTCTTATACCTCTTGACGTGGGCACGAGCCTGAAATCTTAATTTCAGCCCTCGAAACATCTCATATGTTCCGCGACATTTCGAAACCGTCTTTGGTGCCTCTACTTAAACCATTTAACTGAACTATCACGTAATTATCAAAACGTGTATGTTCGATGTTCGAAACATCCACAAACGACGTTTGGGGTTCAGCACCTTGAGCGGTGCATTAAGGACATGAGCTTTCTACTGATCGCATAATTGCTACTATCAACTTTCAACTATATTTTCTCTAGGAACATATCTAAACAGTAGAACTAAAGCGTGAACTACGACATAATTTGCAAAGGGTCTTTTGACTATGTTCAAGATAATTAAGTTCATCTTATGAACTCCCACTCAGATAGACATCCCTCTGGTCATCTAAGTGATTACATGATCCGAGTCAACTAGGCCGTGTCCGATCATCACGTGAGACGGACTAGTTAACGTCGGTGAACATCTTCATGTTGATCGTATCTACTATACGACTCATGCTCGACCTTTCGGTCTCCGTGTTCCGAGGCCATGTCTGTACATGCTAGGCTCGTCAAGTTAACCCTAAGTGTTTTCGCTGTGTAAAACTGTCTTACACCCGTTGTATGTGAACGTAAGAATCCATCACACCCGATCATCACGTGGTGCTTAGAAGCGACGAACTGTAGCAACGGTGCACAGTTAGGGGAGAACACTTCTTGAAATTGTTGTAAGGGATCATCTTATTTACTACCGTCGTTCTAAGCAAACAAGATGCATAAACATGATAAACATCACATGCAATCAAATAGTGACATGATATGGCCAATATCATTTTGCTCCTTTTGATCTTCATCTTCGGGGCTCCATGATCATCATCGTCACCGGCATGACACCATGATCTCCATCATCATGATCTCCATCATCGTGTCTTCATGAAGTTGTCACGCCAACGACTACTTCTACTTCTATGGCTAACGCGTTTAGCAATAAAGTAAAGTAAGTTACATGGCGTTCTTCAATGACACGCAGGTCATACAAAAAAATAAAGACAACTCCTATGGCTCCTGCCGGTTGTCATACTCATCGACATGCAAGTCGTGAATCCTATTACAAGAACATGATCAATCTCATACATCACATATCATTCATCACATCCTTTTGGCCATATCACATCACATAGCATACCCTGCAAAAACAAGTTAGACGTCCTCTAATTGTTGTTGCATGTTTTACGTGGCTGCTATGGGTTTCTAGCAAGAACGTTTCTTACCTACGCATGAACCACAACGTGATATGCCAATTGCTATTTACCCTTCATAAGGACCCTTTTCATCGAATCCGATCCGACTAAAGTGGGAGAGACTGGCACCCGCTAGCCACCTTATGCACCAAGTGCATGTCAATCGGTGGAACCTGTCTCACGTAAGAGTACGTGTAAGGTCGGTCCGGGCCGCTTCATCCCACAATACCGTCGAAACAAGATTGGACTAGTAACGGTAAGCATATTGAACAACATCAACGCCCACAACTACTTTGTGTTCTACTCGTGCAAAGAATCTACGCAATAAACCTGGCTCTGATACCACTGTTGGGGAACGTAGCTGAAATTCAAAAATTTTCCTACGTGTCACCAAGATCTATCTATGGAGAGACCAGCAACGAGTAGAAGGATGAGTGCATCTACATACCCTTGTAGATCGCTAAGCGGAAGCGTTCAAGTGAACAGGGTTGATGGAGTCGTACTCGTCGTGATTCAAATCACCGATGATCAAGTGCCGAACGCACGGCACCTCCGCGTTCAACACACGTACAGCCCGGTGACGTCTCCCACGCCTTGATCCAGCAAGGAGAGAGGGAGAGGTTGAGGAAGACTCCATCCAACAGCAGCACAACGGCGTGGTGGTGGTGGAGGAGCGTGGCAATCCCGCAGGGCTTCGCCAAACACCATGGGAGAGGAGGAGGAGGAGGAGAGACAGGGCTGCACCAAGAGAGATCAAATCGCGTGTTATGGGCAGCCCCTAGGCCTCATATATATAGGGGAAAGGGAGGGCTGCGCCCCCTTTAGGGTTTCCCACCCCCAAGGGGTGCGGCCAGCCCTAGATGGCAAAGGGGGCGGCGGCCAGGAGGGGGAGAGAGGGGAGGCGCCCACTAGGTGGGCCTTAAGGCCCATCTGGACTAGGGTTTGCCCCCTCCCACTCTCCCTTGCGCCTTGGCACCTTGTGGGGGGCGCACCAGCCCACCTAGGGGCTGGTCCCCTCCCACACATGGCCCACGCAGCCTTCTGGGGCAGGTGGCCCCACTTGGTGGACCCCCGGGACCCTCCCGGTGGTCCCGGTACAATACCGATATCGCCCGAAACTTTTCCGGTGACCAAAACAGGACTTCCCATATATAAATCTTTACCTCCGGACCATTCCGGAACTCCTCGTGACGTCCGGGATCTCATCCGAGACTCCGAACAACATTCGGTAACCACATACAAGCTTCCTTTATAACCCTAGCGTCATCGAACCTTAAGTGTGTAGACCCTACGGGTTCGGGAGACATGCAGACATGACCGAGACGTTCTCCGGTCAATAACCAACAGCGGGATCTGGATACCCATGTTGGCTCCCACATGTTCCACGATGATCTCATCGGATGAACCACGATGTCAAGGACTCAATCGATCCCGTATTCAATTCCCTTTGTCTATCGGTATTTTACTTGCCCGAGATTCGATCGTCGGTATACCGATACCTTGTTCAATCTCGTTACCGGCAAGACACTTTACTTGTTCCGTAACACATCATCCCGTGATCAACTCCTTGGTCACATTGCGCATTTGATGATGTCCTACCGAGTGGGCCCAGTGATACCTCACCGTTTACACGGAGTGACAAATCCCAGTCTCGATTCGTGCCAACCCAACAGACACTTTCGGAGATACCTGTAATGCACCTTTATAGCCACCCAGTTACGTTGTGACGTTTGGTACACCCAAAGCATTCCTACGGTATCCGGGAGTTGCACAATCTCATGGTCTAAGGAAAAGATACTTGACATTGGCAAAGCTCTAGCAAACGAACTACACGATCTTTGTGCTAGTCTTAGGATTGGGTCTTGTCCATCACATCATTCTCCTAATGATGTGATCCCGTTATCAACGACATCCAATGTCCATAGCCAGGAAACCATGACTATCTGTTGATCACAACAAGCTAGTCAACTAGAGGCTCACTAGGGACATATTGTGGTCTATGTATTCACACGTGTATTATGATTTCCGGATAATACAGTTATAGCATGAATAAAAGACAATTATCATGAACAAGGAAATATAATAATAATACTTTTATTATTGCCTCTAGGGCATATTTCCAACACTGCCTTCACTCTTCTGCAGACATCACATTCATTCATGAACTAAGCAATCTCGTGCTTCATTCGAGTCCACCAATAAGCCTGCTTAAGGTCCTGATACATCTTTGTACTCCCAGGGTGGATGGAGAGGAGAGAATTGTGAGCCTCGTTCATGATCAATTTACAGAGGTCACCTTTGGGTACAACAATACGATCCTCGAAGAAGAGAGTGTCCTTGTCATCAAGGCGGTAGCACTTGTACTTGGGTTGACTCTTGGCAATCCCAATCTTCACCTTTTTCACCATAGGATCAAGAAGCTGAGCTTGGCGAATCTGGTCTTCCAAGGTAGGAGAGACTTGAAGGTTGATGAGGAGACCTTGAGGAACAACTTGCAGATTAAGTTTGCGGAAAGCTTCACAAAGCTCGGGTTGATAAGGCTTGAGAATCAGACTATTGCAGTAAGCCTTTCTGCTCAATGCGTCAGCAATGACATTGGCCTTGCCTGGAGTATACTCGATACTCGGATTATACTCTTGAATCATTTCGACCCATCGAGTTTGCCTGAGGTTGAGATTAGGCTGAGTGAAGATGTACTTGAGACTCTTGTGATTAGTGAAGATGTCCACTTTTCTTCCCAATAGAAGATGTCTCCAAGTCAAAAGAGCATGCACAACTGCCGCCAACTCGAGATCATGAGTGGGGTAGTTCTTCTCATTAGGCTTCAACTGGCGAGAGGTATAAGCAACAACTTTCTTCTCTTGCATGAACACTGCGCCAAGACCTTGGAGAGAGGCATCACAAAAGACCTCGTACGGTTTGGATTCATCAGGCGGAGTCAGAACTGGAGCAATGATCAATTTCTCTTTCAAAGTGTTGAAAGCAATGTCACACTCCGGAGACCAAATGTACTTGACGTGCTTCTGGAGAATATTAGAGAGAGGCTTCGCGATCTTAGAAAAGTTTTCAATGAATCTTCGACAATAGCTTGCGAGACCAAGGAAGCTACGGAGTTGCTTCACGTTCTAAGGAGGTTCCCAATTCACAATTGTAGACACCTTCTCAGGATTCACGGCAATGCCCTTGGCAGAGATGATATGACCAAGATAAAGAACCTCATCGAGCCAAAATTCGCACTTGGAGAACTTGGCGTAGAACTGGTGTTCCCTGGGCTTATCGAGTACCAAACGCAAGTGCTTGGCATGATCTTCCTTGTTCTTCGAGAAAACCAGAATGTCGTCGAGATAGACCAAAACAAAGTCATTGGTGTAAGCGTTGAAGATGAAGTTCATCATGCGAGAGAACGTCGGAGGAGCGTTGACGAGGCCAAAAGACATGACAATGTATTCATATGAACCATAACTTGTCCTGAAAGCCGTCTTGGGAATATCTTGCTCACGGAGTCGAATCTGATGATAACCCATACGGAGATCAAGCTTGGAGAATACTTGGGCACCTTTGAGTTGTTCGAACAGCTCATTGATGTTGGGAAGTGGGTATTTGTTCTCGATAGTCTTCTTGTTCAATGGACGGTAATCAACACAAAGTCGGGCCGTTCCATCCTTCTTCTTCACAACAAGAACACCACAACCCCATGGAGAAGAACTAGGTCGGATGAGACCCATTCTTTCTTGAACATCAAGTTGCTTCTTCAGCTCCTTCAACTCTTCAGGTCCGAGCTTGTAAGGACGCTTGCACACAGGTTCCGTGCCAGTCTCAAGATCAATAACGAATTCAACTGGCCGGTGCGGAGGCATTCCTGGAAGCTCTTCTGGAAAGACGTCTTGATATTCGCAAACGACTGGAATTTGCGAGATGGCATCCAGTTCACCCTTCTCATTGAGAGAAAACAGACGGATGGTATTATCCCAAGCGGCAAAGACAATTACATCCTCAGACGAATGAGTCAATTGAATCTGCATGGCAGCACAATCAAGATGCGCCTTGTGCTTAGAAATCCAATCCATTCCGAGAATAAGATCAATATCCGAATTACCAAGAACCACCGGAGAAGAGAGAAACTTGTAATCGCCCAACGTGATAGAGACATCAGGAGCAACCAAACTAGAAGTCAAAAGCTTGCCGGGAGAAACAACTTGCATGACTTTGGGCATGATTTCAGTATCAACATTGTGCTTCGATGCAAACGGGCATGACAAGAAAGAATGCAATGCACCAGTATCAAAAAGAACTTTTGCAGGAACATCGTTAACAGGAAGGTTACCCATGATGACATCTGATGAATCCTCTGCCTGAGCTGCATTCACCATATTGACCTTGGCGTACTTGGGGTTATGCTTGACCACAGCTGTACTTGCTGATCTGACAGGGGGAGGAGGAGGAAGACGCCTCTGGTTGAAGCACTTGTTGGCATAGTGACCCTTCTGTTGGCACTTGTTGCACATGACCTCTGAAAGCGGACGGTGATACGGAGCACTCGATCTTGGAGCTTGGGACGAAGTCTTGTTCTGAAAGCCAGGGTTGGGTGAGTGGGAAGAACCACTGCCACCTTTGCTCTTCTGCTGATACGGCTGACGGAACGGAGGAGGAGGAAGCCAATACTTCTGCTGCTTGGCCACTTGAGTAGAGGAAGAAGGAGTAACATCTCTGACTCGCTTCTTGGAAGCATCACACCTCAACTGAGCAGCCTCTTGCTTCAGTGCCATGTTGTAGAACTCATCGTACCTCAAGGGCTCAAAGAGAACAAGAGCTAGCTGAATTTCTTCTCTGAGACCACCTCTGAACGGGTATATCATGCTCTTCTCATCAGGGACGTCCTGCTTGGCAAAGCGGGCGAGCTTCTGAAACAACTTGTTGTAGTCATAGACAGACAAAGAGCCTTGCTTCAGATTGCGGAATTCCTCACGCTTGCTTTCAACCACGCTCTGAGGGATATGGTGAGCTCGGAAATCTAGACGGAATTCATCCCAAGTGATAACACGTCCACCTCTGGAGTCCTTGTACTGCTGGAACCATTCTGCAGCTTGATCTTTGAGTTGGAAGGAAGCGAACTTGACAAAGTCCTCCGGCCTGACGTTACTGCACTCGAAATGCTTGCACAGATCCACAAGCCAATCGTCAGCATCGGTTGCCTCAACACAATTGCTGAAAGTCTTTGGCCCGTTAGCAAGGAACTGGTTGAGTGTAGCAAAGTGATTCTGATGGTTGCCTTGGTTCCCTTGGTTGCGCTCTTGAAGAATTTGCATGATCAACTGTGTATTTGCATTGGTTGCGGCCATCATAGCTTGCCATGCCTCCGGAGGAGGTGGAGGTGGTGGCGGATCAGGATTTGGAGTCGTGCGCGTTGGAGGAGCCATCCTGAAGAGGTTGACCACCATTAGCACATAGACAGATAAAATGAAGCTGAATCCAACGGAATGAAATTGCAACATATAGGCTTCACATCCGAACAAAATGAATGAATGCATTCCTCTTGAAATGGTCACATATCCATAAATTGAGAAGCCACTTAGAATTAAGGTAGAGAAATAAATCAACAAGGTACGGATCAAGAACGAATAATCGGTAAGAAATCCCAATCTCAAACCAATATTCGTGGAAGAAGAACTAGAGCTACGAGAATTCCCACCTATGAAACTCCCGAACCTTTCCGGTTATGCAATCAGGTGTTGGGGATACAGGGGAAGCATAATATCTCACCCAATTCTAGCAAATCCTACATCCAGCTGTATCCATCATTCAACACATAACCAAGAAAAACTTCGGAAACCATCTACCTCAACCTTCGAAAAGCATCCGTTATACAAGTTATGGCGATACTCCCGAACTCCCGCCCCAGTACTGGGTGGCGTCGAGGTTATCTCACCAACGAACTGCATAAAAGAGATTTTCGATGTCGGCGTACTAAACTCAGGTATTCCAGAACTACAACGATAAAATTATGACGACAACACCTCAGAGCTCAACTCCCCGGGACACTTCCACTAAACCCCTGACAGGAGGCACCAAGACAATGTTCTCATCATAAAACCATCGGAACGATTCCAAGATACCCGCGTGATCCTGAATTTTTTTTAGTGAAATTTGAGAAGAGAAGAGTCAAAACTCTACGTCAGGATGCCTTACCAGAGCGATGAAGAGACTGGGAAGTAAAAAGAATTCCTAAACTCTCCGATATATAATTCCTAAATGACTCAAAACATTTTTCTAGACACAACTCGGCTGCTAAAAACGATCAAGCAATGGGGCTCCTAAGGTCGGGATGGCTCTGATTACCAACTTGTAACACCCTCAATGCGACTATAGCTCCCACGTGTCGAGGCACGACTTAGAGACATAATCGCATTGAAGGCATATGTCGCAAGTCAGGCAATCATCACAAACATCCCATGTAATATAGATAATAAAAGGGATAACATAGTTGGCTTACACTCGCACGTCAATCAAGGTACATAAATAACATTACATCATCCAAACACTCATGGCCCGACTACGGTGCCAAAATAAAAGATAACCCAACATGCGACACGGTCCCGATCACCCCCAACTGGGCACCACTACTGATCATCAGGAAAGGAAACATAGTAACATTGAGAGTCCTCGTTGAACTCCCACTTGAGCTCGAGCGCGTCACCTGGAGCGGAATCATCAGGCCCTGCATCTGGTGTAATAATAATCTATGAGCCACAGGGACTCAGCAATCTCGCACCCTCGCGATCAAGACTATTTAATCTTATAGGTATGGCAAGGTAAATATAAGTGGAGCTGCGGCAAGCGACTAGCAAGTATGGTGGCTATCCTGTTCGCAAAAGAGAGCGAGAAGAGGAGGCAAAGCGCGAGCGAGAAACTAAAGAGCAACCTACGCAAAACATTACTCCAACACCGTGTCCACTTCCCGGACTCCGCTGAGAAGAGGCCATCACGGTAACACACTCAGTTGATTCATTTTAATTAAATTAAGTTTCAAGTTATCTACAACCGGACATTAACAAATTCCCATCTGCTCATAACCACGGGCACGTCTTTCGAAAGTTCAAATCCCTACAGGGGAGTCCCAACTTAGCCCATGACAAGCTCTCACGGTCAACGAAGGAATAGACCTCCTCCCGAGACGTTCTGGTCAGACTCGATACCTCGGTTCTTCAAGACACTTCGACAGGTTAAAACAAGACCAGCAACACCGCCCGAATGTGCCGACAAATCCCGATAGGAGCTGCACATATCTCGTTCTCAGGGCACACTCAGATTGTCTAAACTTACGGTAGGCCAGCCTAGAGTTGCCCCCTGGTAGCCACCGGCGGCTGATGAGTTGGACCAACACTCAGAGGAGCACTGGCCCGGGGGGGTTTAAACAAGATGACCCTCGGGCTCCAAAAACCCAAGGGAAAAAGGCTAGGTGGCAAATGGTAAAACCAAGGTTGGGCATTGCTGGAAAAGCTTTAATCAAGGCGAACTATCAAGGGGTTCCCATTATAACCCAACCGCGTAAGGAACGCAAAATCTGGGAACATAACACCATATGACGGAAACTAGGGCGGCAAGAGTGGAACAAAACACTAGGCGAGAGGCCGAGCCTTCCACCCTTTACCAAGTATATAGGTGCATTAAGATAAAAAGATAATATAATGATATCCCAACAAGTAAATAAATGTTCCAACAAGGAACGGCCTCCAATCTTCACTTGCAACTAGCAACGCTATAAGAGGGGCTGAGCAAAGCGGTAACATAGCCAATCAAAGGTTTGCTAGGACAAGGTGGGTTAGAGGTTTGACATGGCAATTTGGGGAGGCTTGAAAGCAAATGGTAGGCATCGTAGCATTGTCATAGCAAAAGAGCGAGCAATCTAGCATAGCAAAGATAGTAGTGATTTCGAGGGTATGATCATCTTGCCTGCAAAGTTGTCAGAGTTGACTGGATCCTCGAAAGCAAACTCAATGGGCTCCTCGTTAGCGCTCGTCTCCCGACTCTACCCCAAACAAGACAAACAAGCAACAAAGACACAATCAACCACGTGCAAAGCTCAAACAACATGATGCAAAGATGATATGCTATGCGGGATGCGATGCAGGATGCATATGCAAGTTTTGACAGGAAATGCATGGACCTGGACTCAACTTGGAAATCCAAGTGTGCCACTAGAAATATGAGATGAAATCGCTTGAAAACGATATAAGAAACATCGGAATCGGAGTTACGGTTTGGAAATGGCAAGCAAAACAAATATGACACCGGTCTGCGATTTACAGCAAGTAGCCATCTAAATGCAATGAGATGAACATGCTACAGCATCCAAACATGACAACAAAATACATGGCAGGGATGCACTCAAAATGGTTAACAAAAGTCTAGCACTAAGCTACGTCCAATTCATCCATTACGAGGTTCAAACAAGCATGGCAAAAATGCATATGACAAACAGATCTCAGACTTAGTGAAACTAACACTTGTCTGGAATTTCAGATCAGGTAGCCCTCTTCGGAGCAACAAAACCACATGCTACAGGACCTGAACATGGCAAAGTAAAGCATGGCATGGAGCTACTCAAAGAGCTTAACAAAAGTCCCTTAGTGACCTTGAGCCAAAAGGGATCAGAAAATACAATTGCAAGCATGTGAACATAGCAAAAACATAATCAGTTTTCAGACTTAGTGAAAACTGGCACATGCTGAAACATAACTCAAGTAGGCATGTTTGCGACCTTGATGCACTCACTACGGAGCTAGTCATGACAAACTAAGCATACATCTATCGAGAACACACAAAATTCAAGCTATACATGGCAAAAATAATAGCATGGCATGCACGGATCAACTACAACATCATCGGCAAAATTGCAAACAAGTTGACAATCTGCCCAGATTCATAAAGTAGCAAAAGTAGAGCTCGATTGACTCAAGCTAGGTTACTCCATAATTGCAAACAAAGACATGGATGGATATAGCACTACAAGATTAACAAAACATCCTTACTGATCATCCTCAAAAGAGGCACGGATCACTAGGAAACAACATGAACATATGGCCATATGAAATAAACAGATCAAGGACTTAGTGAAATTACTAAGTCCCTGAAATCAGCACTACCAAGTGCCTCACTTCGCAAGCTTGTGCTAGTCACCACACACATCACAAAAATACATGAGTTGCACCTCTGGAAAGATGACAAAACCCTTAACAAAGCATATGTAGAGCTCAGGGGCATATCATGCACACAATAATCATGACAAAAATGACAAATATGCAAATGGAGTAGCAGATCTGACAATTAGCTCAAGTAGCCCTCTTATAACAGTATTTCGGGCATCAAGATGAACTCAAATGAAAATGATCTAATGGAATGAAATGATGTACTCTCTGAGGCGAACATTTTGATATGCTATATGCATGAATCGGAGCTACGGATGCAAAGTTATAGCCTGATGAAGAAGGGCACATGAGCTAGGGTTAGGAGGGAAAAAGTCAACCGCGGGGAGATATTTCCAGATCTGGATCGCACGCTTCCCGAGGTTCGTCGTCGGGTACTGTAGACGGCCGAAGTTCGTCAAGGGTGTCGCCGGAGTGGAGAGGAGACCGGAGCCGGGCCGGGTCCGGCATGGAGGGAGGCGGCGAGCGGCGCGGACGCCGAATCGGCGCCGTGCCGGCGCGGTGGCGGCGTGGGCCGGTCAGGCGGTGTGCGGCGGAGCTGCGGCGGCCCAAGAGGAAGGAGAAGGCGGCGGGGTGACCGGGCGGGCAGCGCGCGTGGGTGTGCCCGCGAGGGCCCTGCCTGGGCTCGGCGGGCCGGCGGGGATGTGGTCCGGGTGGCGCCACGTGGCAGCTCCCGGTTGGGGTGGCGGCTATGTCTGGCCTGGACGGACGTGTCCGGCCGGCGCGGGGACGAACTTTAGGGTTTTGGGGGAGAAGGAGATCCGAATTTCGGGGGGGGGGGTTCTATATATAGGCATAGAGGGAGCTAGGAGAGTCCAAATGAGGTGCGGTTTTCGGCCACGCGATCGTGATCGAACGATCTAGATGATGGAGAAGGCTTAGGTGGGTTTTGGGCCAAAATGGAGAGGTGTTGGGCTGCAACACACACGAGGCCTTTTCGGTCCCTCCGTTAATCGTTGGGGTATCAAACGAAGTCCAAATGATACGAAACTTGACAGGCGGTCTACCGGTAGTAAACCAAGGCCGCTTGGCAAGTATCGGTCCAATCCGGAAATGTTTAATCCCCACACACGAAAGAAAGGTTGAATTGACCACCGGAGGAGAACGAAGCACCGGAATGCAAAACGGACAACTGGGAAAATGCTCGAATGCATGAGATGAACACGTATGAAAATGCAATGCACATGATGACATGATATGAGATGCATGACAACGATAACAACACACGGAGACAAAAATCCGAACCCGAGAAAATAAAATAACTTAACGCCGGAAACGGCAAGAGTTGGAGTGCAAACTGGGAAAGTTACATCCGGGGTGTTACACCAACAAGGTTGTCTCACTATCTTGAACCTTATCTGCATTACTTTCTCTACCATTGCATAGTGGGGTGCTATTCTCCAATATTCTGTTCGCATACTACAAGAGAAATAAGCAGACACATCACAGGTTTAGCATGTAGTATACGAAACTCATTTTGGTAAACCGGTTCAGTAGTAAGGTGGACAGGATAACAACGTGAAACAAACATATATCTATGTACCATGGTCACTGTATTGTCCATATCATTCTAGTTTATGTTGCCAAATCAAGATAGAGACACAGTTCAACTCATATATTCTAAAGACACAGCAGCATAGACAGTATATAAGTGTGAGAAACTACACAACATTGGCAACACTTGTAATGTGCATCACATGAGAACATAACTTCTTATACAACTGAAACTGAAATCAACATAGAGCAAGAAGTTAGAACATCAATCCAGTTAAAGAAATAGTTTAAAACATACTTGTTGCGCCATTGGAGTTTCAATTGGATCCTTCAAATTCGAAAGTAGTTGGTATGAGTAAATACAGTGATGCAATAGCAAAGGATTATGGACCATAGCTATGGAATCTGACATGAGAATAGTTGCTCTTCTGCTTTAAACGTGGAGTTTGGGTTCACTGTGGTGGCCTTCATGCTTTGGGCACTGCAGTTGCTTTAGAAACTGCTCGTGTGGGGGTACTCTGTGGTGGACATGGTGCTTTATCAACTAGAAGTGGGTTACTATCCGCTGGGGTTGGGGTTAGATGGGTTGTAGGTGGTTCTCTACCCAACGGTGCAAGTGTGCAATCTGGAAGAGTCTCGATTATGTGTGGTGGGGCTAGTTTGTTGGCCAGTGCAACCATGGTTCTATCTGCATCAACGGGTAGCACTGTCTTTTGTGAAGAACGGGTTTTTGCTCCATTAGATACTGCCATCACCCCCTCCAATTCAAATGGCTGATAAACAAGAAAAGAAATTGAACATACAAACATCGTATGATAGACAGATATGTTAATTCACATATATGTTGTCTAACCAAACATGACAACATGACACAATTTCACATATATGATGCCTAACTAAACAGGATAGCATGACACAGTTTCAGATATATGATGGATAACTTAATATGATATAATGGCATAATTCAACATATGATGAGTATCTAAACAGGATGACATGACGAAACTATATGATGTCTTTCTAAAATAGGTTGGGATGACATAATTCACATACATGTTGTCTAAGTATACAGGATGGCATGATATAATTGACATAATTGATTCATATACTAAGCAGCTGGCACTCGCATGTATGATCTCTAAACTAAGCAGATGGAATTCAATATTGTGCATATGATGTCTAAACTAAGAAATGCAAGGCACCATATGCATGATATGAGAAATATAAACATTGCAACTTAGAGCATGCACCTCAGGTGGGATATAGGACTAGCCATCTGTCACTGAATCCTCCTCTGAGGAGCTCCCTATAACCATCGAGATATATGCTTCAACCGGTACCATTGTCTACTCTGAAGACCTTGTTTTCACTCCTGATTTTTCCATAACCGGCTCAAATGGCTGATACACATGAAGAGTAGTTCAATATACACAGATTGTCGACAAATGGAATACGTAATGAAAGAAAGATGGCATGAGATAATTCACATATATGATTCCTGGCTACATGGCGGTGCATAATTCACATATATGTTAACTGGCTGAAAAACATGGCATTGCATAATTCACATATCTGATATAGAAAGCAAACAGGAGGCATTCACGCAAAGGATTCTAATCTAAGCAGATGGCATGGCAATGCAAGACACCATATGCATGATATGAGCAATATAACCCTGCCAAGTTAGAGCATGCACCTGGGGGGGGGGGAATACGACTGGTCATCTGTCTTTGAATCCTCCTATGAGGAGCTATCTGTAACCAGCAAGAAATCTGCATCGGCAGGTAGCACTGACTGCTCATAAGACCTTGTTTTCACTCCTGATTTTCCCATGACCGACTCAAATGGCTGATGCACGGGAAGAGTAGATGAATGTATAAAAATTGTTGACAAATGGAATACATTATGAAAAAATATGGCATGATACAATTCACATATACGATGACTGGCTAAACAGGATGACATTGCATGATTCACGTATATGATTCCTGGCTAAAGAAGATGGCATTGCATAACTCACATATACTCCCTCCATTCCTAAATATTTGTCTTTTTAGAGATTTCACATGAACTACCACATACGGATGTATATAGACATATTTAGGAACGGTGGGAGTATGATATAGAAACCAAACAGGTGGCATTCACATAAAGCAAATCTAAACTAAGCTGATGACATATAAGATGTCTAATGTAAGCAATGCGAGGCGCCATATGCATGATATGACCAACATCAGCATGCCAGGTTAGAGAAAACACCTCAGGTGGTAAATAGGAGTGGTCGGCTCCCTCTGAATCCCCATTCGAACAATTATCTTCCTCTGGAATACAATCTAGAATGGCGGGAGGGGGGGGGCACTTCGCCCACCATGGAGCGGCGTCTGCATAACATTATATTCCCATGCAACGGTATTCTCTTTTTCTCTACATATTCAGTACGTTTGTGTACAATAACTGACATGCATAATAAAAAATAGTTAGATTTTGTAAGGCCTAAGGGGTGCATGCAGAAATCAAGACTGATGGTAGAAAACGAGTGGATAGATCCAAAACTAATGATAGTAGGTAGAATATAGCTTCAGTTTAAAAAAATAGACAATGGATCATCTACTGTTTGTTGCCCACCCAACATGAACCACACAGAAGACCCTAGATGAACCAGATAGTAGATAGATACTATTCATTGCTACCTCGATATGTGCCCCACGGGCATTTTAAAACTCAAGTTTGAACAATAAAGTAGCAGGTAATAATAACCGATGTATAACGTAAGCAAACACGAAAGAGTGTGACCTCTCTTCCAGAACTGTGTAGTCCTCAGGTTCATCTGCTCAATCGATGATGGTAATGTAGTTGGCGTGGCTGTCGGCAACAGGGAAGGTGATCTGAGGCGGCGAAAGAAAGTCAGCAACGGGAATCTCTGCTACAGTGAACACTTTTGTCGATGGTGCACCTCAGGTAGGGTGGATGACGACACGGCAGGAGCAGGACTTAACACACAGAGTTTTCTTTGACGCCTATCTGAAAATGAAGTAAATCTGTATGGGCTCCTTAGAATTGGAGGATTCTATAAATGCAGGGACAGGAAAAATACAGGAATAGGATAGGAATGCACGTGAAAAACAAAGCATTTGGAAACATAGGATTTCTGTCAACTTGGGTGTTTGGTTCACATGAATTGGAAGAACACAAGAATGGAGAAACATGGTCAAATTAAAGTCAAACCACGTGAAAATAAAAAAAATAAGAATCTTATTATGCTAGTAATTCAATTAGTCCCGTTCTTCATGCATATTAATTTGAAAAGGACATCCAAGTGGATATTAAAATTCCTATGTTTTTTCTTTGAAAGAGACACCAAAGGAAAAAATCCTCCAGTTTTGCTTTGCTCCATTCCTTCTAACCAAATGCACGAATAGTAGTTCCATAGCAAATGATCCATGAGGGATTGACATGAATGCAGAGTAACAAAGTGACGCGACGAGTGTACAACCTCTTTGGCATAGCCTTGTCGACCTCAACATCATTGGGTTGGACGTGGAGGATGGTGATGCTGGTGTGACTGTCGGAGGCGGGGAAGAAGATCTGAGGCCTCTGGAAATGGCACCGAGGGTACTGATCCGCTGTGATGTACGGTTCGGTCGTTGGAGCAACTTCGCTGAGGTGTACGCCGGCGAGACTGAAGCCGGACAAGACAGACAACATTAATCTGAAGTGGGACTCTAATATCATTTGCAATAGATAATGTAGAATACATCACCAAAAAGTGCTAGATGTAAAACGCATCAGCCGTGCCACGGCCGCTCCGACAGATGTTGTAAATACTGTTCACTCTGAACTTAACTGAAGAAACTGAACTTTACAGTCCAAGCTAAATTTTAATGTCGAAACTGATTGAACTAGTAGCAGAGCCTTGCAATAGATGTTTAGGGCATTTGAACACTAGTAGCAGAGAAGAAGTGATCTAAATCAAAAGACGCTCGAGCAGGGAACACACTAGCAGAGAGCAAGTCATGCAACAGCACCGTGAGCGAGTGCTAAAGCAGCAACTCCTGTAGCTGCCGGAGGTCGTGCAGCAGCAGTAGCGCGAGCGAGAGCAAGAGCAAAAAGTAGTATGAATGAGAGCAAGAGCGGAGCAGCAGCGTAACCAATAACTATAGCAGAGCAGAGCAGCAGCACGAACGAAAGCAAGAGCAATGCAGCAGCGCGACGGACAGCAAGAACAGAGTCGCAGCGCGAGAGCCGGAGCAGCAGCATCGCGAGCGAGAGCCGGACCAGCTGCAACTAGTGCAGTTGTGGAAGTCGCTGCCGAGGAAGCAACGACATGGGGGAGAGACGCCGTGGATGAAGTGGCTGGCGATAGCACCGTCGATGGAGACCCGCCATGGTTGCTCGGTATCGAGCATCGGCAGCCCCGTGAGATCGAATAGAAGATAAAATGCAGCGGTGAGTGTGGAACCTCCTTGGTGGCGCCGAGTTGGCCTCGGCTTCATAGGAGGAATTGGTGATGGTGCCGCGGTTCCGGTGGGGCAGATCAAGACAGTGCTGTAGGGATGGAGGTGGCACGATAGACGAGGCGAACATCGGGGCAACTCCTTGGAGGTGGAGGATGGGGCGGTTGATCCAGCGGGACGATGAGATCGACGAAGGATCCTCATCCGGTGTGGTCGATGAGGGACGACGAGCTGTTGCGGTGGATGACATCGTCGGGGAAGAGTCTCCGGCTGGGCGGCGGTCGGGAGGCCGACGAAGGAGCGTGGGGTTTTGCGGGTTTTGCTGCCTCGGTGTACGAATGGGGGGACGAAGGGGAAGTAGGGGGGAGCCATGGTTTAGGGACGCGCTTGTCCAAAATGTAGGGTAAGTTACCAGCATACCCCCACCGGTTTTGACCACGCGGCATCGAGCCAACATTTTCGTTTGACGGGTAGAAGGGGGATTTCGTGTGTCTGGGCTGCGGGACCGATTTCGGATGAGGAGGGAGTTTTCGCGAGCATCGAAATTTCGGGATAACAAGGCGCGGCGCAGGCTGAAGAGGCAGGAGTTTCAAAGCAGATGAGACAAAAGATACTCGAGCTTGAAAATTTTGGGATGACAAGGCGCGGATTCCATGTTCGGCAGAACAAACTTAACGCCTACAAAAAAACAATTCATACAAGACATAAGAGAGTGATGTCCCCTTTTACTATATTGCTATATATAAATGCCATTGAAAAATCTACAAGAAAAATGTAAAAGAAATTCGGGAGAACAAAATTACCCTGTACAATACCAAATCGATTCGCACTTCCCTCAACAACAACAAAAAACAAATCAATTCCCACCAAAATAAAGAGTCATGTCCCTTTTTATATGGTTACAAATGCCAGGATCTCAAATTTCAATTTTTGAATCCGAGTTATGTTGAATTCGAATATATCGTTAGGTGAACTTGCAGTTTATAATGGATGTAGTCCTACATTTTGATCTTCCATCATATATAAACATTTTACTCCACCCTATGAACATATATATATATATATATGTACATATATATATATATTGTCGTTTACCATATGGACTAAATTTGAATCAATTTTCCTTATTTGAATACGATTCTTGTCAAGTTATACCATAATTTAAATATTATCTTGATAACAAAAAGCATGCATGTAGCAGTAATCATATTTCACTATGAACTACATGTACCATATGATCTCTAATTCAAATATTTGTGTCCATTTTATGTTGAATTCAAATCAGAGTACATTGGTCTAGGTAGTGAGATGTTCGGGACAATCTAAACCCTGTTTTCCTATGTATTAGTTTTGGCTGAATTGGGACAAGTTTTGGTATAAGCTTCTTGCAAAACCGGAGATTCTCTCTACAAGCCTCGTGGTTTTGAGAGGGAACGTGTCACCTTTGTGTGCGAAACTATATACGCTGCCTCCCCCTGATTTTCTTTACAAAGGCAACATAGAACTATATGAGTGCCCTGCTAAATTTTGGAATTATTCCGGGTTCTTTTGGCCTTTTTTATACATCAACTGATTTTCTGGACATTTACGTGCATAATTCAAATTTGAACTACAAGCACATGCTCCGGTGCACCAAAGTTGGTTGAAAAATCACATGTGTGTCCTTGGGTGAATTTCTAGGTCCCATGCAAGAAATGGGAATGAAATTCAAACATCTGGGCATCGTGACTTGGCTGAGAACATGGAGAAACTTGGTTTTTAAATTCCTATAAATCAAAACTCGCCTGGAAATCATGAAACTTGGCATGGTGCCATGTCATGGCACTAACGTGCTGTGGTAAAAAATTGGGCCGAATTGGAACAAGTTTTGGTATAAGCTTCTTGCAAACCGGAGCTTCTCTCAAGAAGGTTCGTGGTTCTGAGAGGGAACGTGTCACCTTTGAGTGCGAAACGATATACGCTGCGCCCCTTGAGTTTATTTACACAGGCAACATATAACTACATGAGTGCCCTGTTAAATTTGGGAATTATTCCCGGCAGCTTGCATCATGATAGTGTAGATGCTGAGGAACTCTGACGGGTGAGTCTTGTCGTTGTACTTTTCTCCGACCTCAGGCTTGAATGTGCGGTGGGTGGGCCACTGGAACTGCCGCAGCTCACGGGTAAAGTCTGGACCACCCACATCATAAGGTAGGTCACCGGAACCCCCCAGCGCTGGGTGGTTGATAACCCACAAGTATAGGGGATCTCAACAGTTTTCGAGGGTAGAGTATTCAACCCAAATTTATCGATTCGACGCAAGGGGAGCCAGAGAATATTCTCAAGTATTAGCAGTTGAGTTGTCAATTCAACTACACCTGGAAACTTAATATTTGCAGCAAAGTGTTTAGTAGCAAAGTAATATGATAGTAGTGGTAACGGTAGCAAAAGTAATATTTTTGGTTTTATAGTGATTGTAACAGTAGCAACGGAAAAGTAAATAAGCGAATAACAATATATGAAAAGCTCGTAGGCATTGGATCGGTGATGGAGAATTATGTCGGATGTGATCAATCATGCAACGGTTATAACATAGGGTGGCACAAAACTAGCTCCAGTTCATCAATGAAATGTAGGCATGTATTCCGAATATAGTCATACGTGCTCAAGGAAAAGAACTTGCATGACATCTTTTGTCCTACCCTCCCATGGCAGCGGGGTCCTAGCAGAAACTAAGGGATATTGAGGCCTCCTTTTAATAGAGTACCAGACCAAAGCATTAACACATAGTGAATACATGAACTCCTCAAACTACGGTCATCACCGGTAAGTATCCCGATTATTGTCACTTCGGGGTTAACGGATCATAACACATAATAGGTGACTATAGACTTGCAAGATAGGATCATGAACTCACATATATTCAGGAAAACATAATAGGTTCAGATCTGAAATCATGGCACTCGGGCCCTAGTGACAAGAATTAAGCATAGCAAAGTCATAGCTACATCAATCTCAGAACATAGTGGATACTAGGGATCAAACCCGAGAAGGTGCTTGCCAACTATTTCCCGTTGGAACTTAAGCCCAACGTCATGTCATGGTTGATGCACCTGCCAGTGGATTCCATTTCCTCTTGGTCGGATCTATGCCATGAGTTTGTTGGTGCCTTTACCGGAGGCCACCAAGTTCCTGGCCAGGCAAGTGATTTGCATGTCATCCCCCGGAAGGACAGCGAGACCCTGCGCAAGTACATATAAAGGTTCGGCCATGTGCAGTACAACATCCCAGATGTTCATCCCGCCGCTGTCATTAGTGCATTCCATCAGAATGTGCGCAACTGCAAGATGTGTGAGGAGCTGGCGAAGAACAAGGTTAAGGATGTAGCCCAGCTTTATGTTCTGGCCGATACATGTGCTCGGGCTGAAGAAGGGAGGAAGTACCCCGGTGAGGATGCTGGCGCAGAAACCGACTCCACGGACGAAGATGCCGTCGCTCCGGCGAAAAAGGGCTGACACCGCAATAGGAAGCGTAAGGGCAAGATTGTGCTTGCCATTGAGGGATCCAGTGACCCCGGCGCCGCCAAGAAGGCCAAGGTTGACGACCCCGGCAAGGAAGTTCTCGGGTGCGCCGCCTGCCGGGCCTTGGCGGCTGCCGACAAGCCGGGAGGCTTCGACAAGCAGTACTGCAAGATCCATCGCACCAATGGCCACAACCTCCAAAATTGCCGGCATGTTGAGCTGCTTGCAGAGAAGCAGAAAGCTGAGTATCAGAGGCGTGATAAGGAGAAGGGCCAGGATGGTGCTGAGGCGTCCGGTAAGAAGCATGGCAGTCGAGGAGGTCACCGCGACAAAGACAATCAACAAGAGGCCCGCTCAGGGCCGCGACAATAAGGAGGGAGACGATGATCATGATGAGGACGTCGAGTCCGGCGAGCACGAGTTCTAGAAAGCTACGGAGGCCATGTGCGTCGACGGTGGTGCCTCGTTGCACACCTCTCACCGCCAACTGAAGCAATGGGTGCATGAAGCCACTGCAGCGGAGCCATCATTCGATGCCCAAAGGCTGCTGAAGTGGTCTAGCACGCCTATCATTTTTGACACCGAGGATCACCCTGATCGCACAACTGCGGTTAGGTGTTTGCCGTTGCTAGTTTCACCAACAATATGCAACCTCAAGGTGACGAAAGTGCTAGTTGACGGTGGGGCCGGTCTGAACCTGATCTCGCCCGCCGTGATCGAGAGGCTGCAAATCCCCAATGGAGATCTCAAGGAGACCTGCACGTTTCAAGGGGTCAACCTGGGGAGGAGTCAGCCGAAGGGTAAGATCACATTGCCCGTTACATTTGGGGGCGAGCTGAACTATAGGACGGAGAAGGTTGTTTTTATGTGGCCAGGATCCCCTTGCCCTATAATGGGATCCTCGGCCTCCCAGCACTGGACAAGTTTATGGCGGCATCAGATTACGCCTACAACATGTTGAAGATGCCCGGGCCAATGAGCATCATCACCGTCCCCTCTGATAGGAAAGATGCGCCCATCTGCACTGACCGGCTTTACCGGGAGGCGGTTGTAGCGGCTGCCGCCAAGGCACTTGTTCCCGCCGTTGAGACCCCGGGAGGGAAGAAAACCGACAAGGCCTCTGCCCCTGCCGGCAAGGCCCCTTCTGGCAAGACTTCTAACCCCGGCAAGGACTCCTGCACCCCCTCCGGCAAACATGCCTCTTCGGAGCACCGTGTTCCCATGAGGACATGCCAGAGAGCTCCGCCAGCGGGAGCAAGAGGTCCAAGGCAGCCCCACTAGAAACCAAGAAGGTGCCCGTCAAGGAGGATGGCACGGGTGGAGCTTTTACCATAAGCTCCACCCTTGAGAGCAAATAGGAAAGAGCGCTCGTCGCCTTCCTGCGGGTGAATTTCGACGTGTTTGCATGGCAAGCATCCTACATCCCCGATGTTCCCAAGGAGGTGATTGAGCACCACCTTGCTTTTTATCCCCATGCGCGGCCTGTCAAGCAGAAGGTCATAAAGCAAGCTTTGGAGCGACAAGAGTTCATCATCGAGGAGATCAGGAAGTTGGAGGTTGCAGGCTTGGTCAGAGGAGTGCTCCACCCCACATGGTTGGCCAATCCAGTGGTGGTGCGTAAGGCGAATGGGAAGTGGAGGCTGTGTATTGACTATACATATATTAATAAAGCCTGTCCAAAGGATCCTTTCCCTCTGCCACACATTGACCAGATAGTGGACTCCACCGCCGGGTGCGACTTGCTATCGTTCCTTGACGCTTACTCAGGGTACCACCAGATCTTCATGATGAAGGAATACGAAGAAAAGACTGCGTCATCACCCCATGTGGTACATATTGTTTTGTGCGGGTGCCTTTTGGGTTGAAAAGCGCTGATTCGACATTTGACCGAGCAGTCCAAATTGGTTTTGAGCCCCAGCTGCATGGAAATATGGAAGCTTATATGGATGATATAGTGGTCAAAACCAAGGACAAGTCCACTGATAACCCACAAGTATAGGGGATTGCAACCGTTTTCGAAGGTAGAGTATTCAACCCAAATTTATTGATTCGACACAAGGGGAGCCAAAGAATATTCTCAAGTATTAGCAGCTGAGTTGTCAATTCAACCACACCTGGAAACTTAATATCTGTAGCAAGGTATTTAGTAGCAAAGTAATATGATAGTAGTGGTAACGATAGCAAAAGTAACGGTAGCAAAAGTAGTATTTTTTTGTGTTTTGTAGTGATTGTAACAGTAGCAACGGAAAAGTAAATAAGCGAAGAACAATATATGGAAAGCTCGTAGGCATTGGATCGGTGATGGCGAATTATGCTGGATGCGATCGATCATGTAACAGTCATAACCTAGGGTGACATAGAACTAGCTCCAATTCATCAATATAATGTAGGCATGTATTCCGAATATAGTCATACGTGCTTATGGAAAAGAACGTGCATGACATCTTTTGTCCTACCCTCCCGTGGCAGCGGGGTCCTAGCGGAAACTAAGGGATATTGAGGCCTCCTTTTAATAGAGTACCGGACCAAAGCATTAACACATAGTGAATACATGAACTCCTCAAACTACGGTCATCACCGGGAGTGGTCCCGATTATTGTCACTTCAGGGTTGCCGGATCATAACACATAGTAGGTGACTATAGACTTGCAAGATAGGATCAAGAACTCTCTTATATTGATGAAAACATAATAGGTTCAGATCTGAAATCATGGCACTCGGGCCCTAGTGACAAGCATTAAGCATAGCAAAGTCATAGCAACATCAATCTCAGAACATAGTGGATACTAGGGATCAAACCCTAACAAAACTAACTCGATTACATGATAAATCTCATCCAACCCATCACCGTCCAGCAAGCCTACAATGGAATTACTCACGCACGGTAGTGAGCATCATGAAATTGGTGATGGAGGAAGGTTGATGATGACGATGGCGACGGATTCCCCTCTCCGGAGCCCCGGACGGACTCCGAATCAGCGCTCCCGAGAGAGTTTAGGGCTTGGCGGCGGCTCCATATCGTAAAACGCGATGAATCCTTCTCCCTGATTTTTTTTCTCCCCGAACACGAATATATGGAGTTGGAGTTGAGGTTGGAGGAGCGTCAGGGGGCCCACGAGGCAGGGGGCGTGCCCAGGGGGTAGGGCGCGCCCCCACCCTCGTGGATAGGTGGAGCCCCCCTGACGTGGATTCTTCTTCCAGTATTTTTTATATATTCCAAAATAATTCTCTGTTGATTTTCAGGTCATTCCGAGAACTTTTATTTTTGCACAAAAATAACACCATGGCAGTTCTGCTGAAAACAGCGTTAGTCCGATTTAGTTCCATTCAAATCATACAAGTTAGAGTCCAAAACAAGGGCAAAAGTGTTTGGAAAAGTAGATATGACGGAGAGGTATCAACTCCCCCAAGGTTAAACCTTTGCTTGTCCTCAAGCAATTCAGTTGATAAACTAAAAGTGATAAAGAAAAACTTTTACAAACTCTGTTTGCTCTTGTTGTTGTAAATATGTAAAGCCAGCATTCAAGTTTTCAACAAAGATTATGAACTAACCATATTCACAATAACATTTAGGTCTCATGTTTACTCATATCATTGGCATAATCAACTAGCCAACAATAATAATAAATCTCGGATGACAACACTTTCTCAAAACAATAATGATATGATATAACAAGATGGTATCTCGCTAGCCCTTTCTGAGACCGCAAAACATAAATGCAGAGCACCTTTAAAGATCAAGCACTGACTAGACATTGTAACTCATGGTAAAAGAGATCTAGTTAAGTCATACTCAATGTAAACTAACAGTAATGGATGCAAATGACAGCGATGCTCTCCAACTAGTGCTTTTTAATAAGAGGATGATGACTCAACATAAATGTAAATCGATAGGCCCTTCGCAGTGGGAAGCAGGGATTTGTAGAGGTGCTAGAGCTCGGTTTTGAAATAGATATGCAAAATATTTTGAGCGGTATACTTTGATTGTCAACATAACAACCAAGAAATCTCGATATCTTCCATGCTACACACATTATGGGCGGTTCCCAAACAGAATGGTAAAGTTTATACTCCCCCTCCACCAACAAGCATCAATCCATGGCTTGCTCGAAACAACGAGTGCCTCCAACTAACAAGAGTCCCGGGGGATTTTTGTTTGCAGTTATTTTGATTTGATTAGCATAAAGCATGGGACTGGGCATCCTGGTGACCAGCCATTTTCTTGTGAGTGGGGACCGGAGTCCACTCCTCTTGAGAATAACCCGCCTAGCATGGAAGATACAGACAACCCTAGTTGATGCATGAGCTCGAGCATACAAAACAGAATGTTTATTTGAAGATTTAGAGTTTGACACATACAAATTTACTTGAAACGGCAGGTAGATACCGTATATAGGTAGGTATGGTGGACTCATATGGAATAACTTTGGGGTTTATGGAATTGGATGCACAAGCAGTATTCCCGCTTAGTACAGGTGAAGGCTAGAAAAAGACTGGGAAGCGACCAGCTAGAGAGCGACAACAGTCATGAACATGCATTAAAATTAATCAACACCGAATGCAAGCATGAGTAGGATATAATGCACCATGAACATAAATATCGTAGAGGCTATGTTGATTTTGTTTCAACTATATGCATGAATATGTGCCAAGTCAAGCCACTCGAATCATTCAAAAGAGGATACCACCCTATCATACCACATCACAACCATTTTAATAGCATGTTGGCACGCAAGGTAAACCATTATAAACTCCTAGCTAATTAAGCATGGCATAAGCAACTATAATCTCTAATTGTCATTGCAAACATGCTTATTCATAATAGGCTGAATCAGGAACGATGAACTAATCATATTTACAAAAATAAGAGAGGTCAAGTTCATACCAGCTTTTCTCATCTCAATAAGTTCATCATATAATCATCATTATTGCCTTTCACTTGCACGACCGAATAGTGTGGATAGTAATAATAGTGCACGTGCATTGGACTAAGCTGGAATCTGCAGGCATTCAATTCAAGAGAGAAGACAAGGTAATCTGGGCTCTTTTGTCAGATCAACAATAGTGCATATAAGAGCCACTTTAACATTTTCATTATGGTGTTCTCTTCTCGACCCCCAAAGGAAAGAAAAGAAACAAAACTATTTACACGGGAAAGCTCCCAACAAGCAAAAGAAGAACGCGAAATCTTTTTGGGTTTTCTTTTAATTACTACTACTACAGGCATGGAAAGTAAACAAGCTAAAAGCTACAACTATTTTTTTGGTTTTTGTTAAGGTTTTTCAAACACACAAGAAGAAAGCATAAAAAGGAAAATAAACTAGCATGGATATTACAATGAAAAAGTATGAGCACCGACAACTAGCATGAGTGTGTGAACATGAATGTAATGTCAGTGAGAAATACATATTCCCCCAAGCTTAGGCTTTTGACCTAAGTGGGTCTATGGCCATGGCTGGCTCGGCGGATATCCAAAGTAATAGTTGGGGTCGTACCGTGAAGGAGCCTCGGATTGCCACTGGTTGGCAATCACCTCCGGATCCCACTGGTAATCAGACTATCATGGAGGATCAAATTGTGGTTCCAGCTCTGGATCTGTAGCTGATGTAGGGTTCCAATAGGTGTGAATGGCCTCCAATGGAACAAGGTACTTGCCTACAGATAAATCAAACAAGGAAGGAGCAGGCAAGGTAATAGTCTCAGGATGATTTTTACCAAATATTAATTTGTACTTAAGCACCTTTTCTATATTCTTAACAATAAAATCATGTGCTACCATAATCTTATAATCTAGAAAATCAGGAGGCAGCAACTTCTCTTCCTTCTCATAATGCCTAATAGGTATGTTAAAGTGTGCAGCAAGGCGCTAGGTGAAGATGCCTCCAAGGACAGGGCCCTTAGTACGGTTAAGATTTAACTACTTTGCAACAATAGCGCCCATACTAAATGTGTCATCACGGAACAAGGTATGGCACAAAATAACAATATCAGGGGCACTAAGGTTGCCACAGTTTCCTCGACCAGTTAAGCATCTACTAGCAAATATTGTGAAGTAACATAAAACAGGAAAATGTATGCTAGTAATTCGTGCGTCGGAAACCTTCCTCGTTTCCCCTACAGCAATGGTATCAATAAACCCATCCACATCGTCACGATGTGGTTCCTCTATGCTGCCCTCAAAAGGTATCAAACAAACCCGACAAAAATCACGAAGTGACATCTCCTTATGCTCATCATATAAATAGAATTCCACCGTAGGTGGTGAGCTCCTAGCATGGAAATCAAAGTTTTGCACAAAGATATTGGTGAGTAAGAGATACTACTCGTGTCGGTCGTGGAGGAAGGCGGTGAGGCCTGCATTCTCAGCCAATTCATAGAAATCATCATAAATCTCGGTTGCTCTCAAGAAATTATCACAAGGCCATTCACACGACCGAATCTCCGTGGTGCGAGGGAGATTATACTTGGGCTTCTTATTCTCTTCACTTTGTTTATCCTTCAAGCTTCGGCTCGATGATCCCCTCAAAAATCTCTTCATCCTTTTCTGAAAATTTCTGAAATTTTTAGTAACTTCAAAATAAAAGTGAACCAAACTCAACAAAATTGATAGCAACTACTCCTACAAGTGCCTAGAGACAATATCATGCATCAAAACTACTTTTGACCACATAAATTTGACATGCAAGCTCAAGAACAGGGTCACCTAAGCAGCAAAAATATGCAATGAATAAAGCACTAGAACAAAAACTAATTGGACCATCGGAGGAGTCACATACCGAAGAACAATCCCTAAAGCAGTTTTGTGAATGGAGCTTTGAGCAAGTAGATCGAAAATGGCAGCAAGATGAGCTTGGACTCGGGTTTGAGCTGGCTAGTGATGTTTTTGGGACGAAGGAGTGTGTGGTAGCTGGAATATGTGGATGGGAGCCACCATGGGCCCACGAGGCAGGAGGTGCGCACAGGGGGCTAGGGCGCGCCCTGGACCCTCGTGGCCAGGTGCTTGCTCCCCGTGTTGTGTTCTCAGTGCCGGATATTCTCAAATATTCTAGAAAAAATCATATTTATTTTTCAGGGCATTTGGAGAACTTATATTTTTGGGGTATTTTTTTATTGCATTGATAATTCAGAAAACAGACAGAAATTACTATTTTTTCTTTATTTAAAATAAATAACACACAGTAAAAAGAGGGTATAGAGAGTTGTGTTTTTTAAATTCATCCATCTCATGCTCATCAAAAGGAATCCACTAACAAGGTTGATCAAGTCTTGTTAACAAACTCATTCCGAGTAACATGGAACCGGAGAATTTTCAAATAACACTAGGTTACCTCAACGGGGATATGCACATCCCCAACAATAAGAATATCATATTTCTTCTTGACAATAGGAAGAGGAAATCAAAACCTCCCAAAATAATCGATGGAATTTTTCCAATAGAGTTTATACTATGAACTTGAGGTTGTTTCCTCGGAAAGCGTACTGTATGCTCATTGCCATTAACATGAAAAGTGACATTGCCTTTGGTGCAATCAATAACAGCCCCTGCAGTATTCAAAAAGGGTCTTCCAAGAATAATAGACATACTATCGTGCTCGGGAATATCAAGAATAACAAAGTCCATTAAAATAGTAATGTTTTCAACCACAACAGGCACATCGTCACAAATACCGACATGTATAGCAATTGATTTATCAGCCATTTGCAAAGATATTTCAGTAGGTGTCAACTTATTCAAATCAAGTCTACGATATAAAGAGAGAGGCATAACACTAACACTGGCTCCAAGATCACATAAAGCAGTTTTAACATAGTTTCTTTTAATGGAGCATGGTATAGTTGGTACTCCGGGATCTCCTAGTTTCTTAGGTATTCCACCCTTAAAAGTTTAATTAGCAAGCATGGTGGAAATTTCAGCTTCCGATATCTTTATTTTCTTAGTAACAATATCTTTCATGTATTTAGCATAAGGATTCATTTTAAGCATATCAGTCAAACGCATATGCAAGAAGATAGGTCTAATCATTTCAGCAAAGCGCTCAAAATCCTCATCATCCTTTTTCTTGGAAGGTTTAGGAGGAAAAGGCATGGGTTTCTGAACCCATGGTTCTCTTTTCTTACCATGCTTCCTAGCAACAAAGTCTCTCTTATCATAATGTTGATTCTTTGATTGTGAGTTATCAAGATCAACATCAGGTTCAATCTCTACATCATTATCATTACTAGGTTCATGTTCATTACCAGATTGTGTTTCAGCATCAGAAATAGAAATATCATTAGGATTCTCAGGTGTGTCAATAACAGGTTCACTAGAAGCATGCAAAGTCCTATCATTTTTCTTTTTCTTCCTTTTAGAAGGACTAGGTGCATCAATATTATCTCTCTAAGAATCTTGCTCAATTCTCTTAGGATGGCCCTCAAGATACAAAGGTTCCTGAGTCATTTTACCACCTCTAGTCATAACTCTAACAACATTATCATTTTTCTTACTATTTAATTCATTGAGAAAATCATTCTGAGCTTTAAGTACTTGTTCTACTTGAGTGGTAACCATAGAAGCATGTTTACTAATAAGTTTTAGTTCACCTTTAACATTAGCCATATAATCACTCAAGTGTTCAATCATGTAAGCATTGCGTTTTAATTCTCTACCAAAGTAAGCACTGAAGTCTTCTTGCTTAACCATAAAGTTATCAAACTCATCCAAACATTGGGTAGGAAACTTAGTAGGAGGGATTCCACCTTTATCATATCTATAGAGAGAATTTACCTTTACTACCTGTGTCGGGTTATCAAGACCTTGTGTTTCTTCAATAGGTGATGGATTAAAACCATGTATTTCTTCAACAGGCGGTAAATTAAGACCATGTATTTCTTCAACAGGAGGTAAATTCTTAAGATCTTCAGCTTTTATACCTTTTTCCTTCATATATTTCTTTGCCTCTTGCATATCTTCAGGACTGAGAAATAGAATACCCCTTTTCTTCGGAGTTGGCTCATGAGTTGGTTCAGGAATTGTATCTGGGATTGGATCAGGAAGTGTGTAATTATTTTCATTAGTCAACATATTATTCAATAAAATTTCAGCTTCATCTGGTGTTCTTCCCCTGAAAACACAACCAGCACAACTATCAAGGTGGTCTCTGGAAGCATCGGTTAGTCCATTATAAAAGATATCAAGTATTTCATTTTTCTTAAGAGGATGATCAGGCAAAGCATTAAGTAATTGGAGAAGCCTCCCCCAAGCTTGTGGGAGACTCTCTTCTTCAATTTGCACAAAATTATATATTTCCCTTAAAGCAGCTTGTTTCTTATGAGCAGGGATATATTTAGCAGAGAAGTAATAAATCATATCCTGGGGACTACGCACACAACTAGGATCAAGAGAATTAAACCATATCTTAGCATCACCCTTTAATGAGAATGGATATAATTTAAGGATATAATAGTAGCGTGTTTTCTCATCATTAGTGAAATGGGTAGCTATATCATTTAATTTAGTAAGATGTGCTACAAAAGTTTCAGATTCATAGCAATAGAAAGGATTAGATTCACTAAAGTAATTATCTCAGGATCAACAGAGAAATCATAATCCTTATCAGTAACAAAGATAGGTGAAGTAGCATAAGCAGGATCATATTTCATCCTAGCATTCAAAGTTTTTTGTTTTAGCTTAGCTAATAGTTTCTTAAGATCACTCCTATCATTGCAAGCAAGAAAATCTCTAGCAGTTTCTTCGTCTATAACATAGCCCTCAGGCACAACAGGTAATTCATATCTAGGGGGAGAATCTTCATCATCACTTTCATCAATATTATCAGTTTCAATAATTTCATTCTCTCTAGACCTAGCAAGTTGTTCATCAAGAAATTTACCAAGTGGCATAGTAGTATCAAGCATAGAAGTAGTTTCATCATAAGTATCATGCATAGCAGAAGTGGCATCATCAATAAGATGCGACATATCAGAAGTAATAGCAGAAGCAGGTTTAGGTGTCGCAAGCTCACTCAAAACAGAAGGTGTCGGCGTCCTGGGAAGGGGGGTCCCCAGACTTGCCTGCCTGCAGCCCGCGACATGGCTAAGCCAGCAGGCCGTACGGCCCATCTTCATCAACAAGGCATCCAAGACCCTCGCGAGGGTCCAAGCCTCGCAAGGTTGACGATGCAAGGCCTCCTCTGGAGTGGCCTAGCCAGGCAGGCTCACGGGGAGTGGAGATATCAAGGTGGGGTAAACCTCGCGAGGCCCTCGCGACGCGAGCCATGACACATGACACTAGGCGGGCGCCAGCGCGCGCAGCGTCCTTGTTTCCTCTTTGGTGCTAAGGAGGCCAGCGCAGGCGAAGAGTACTGATGCATGAGGCAAAGGTTGCTATATCGGTGCAACGAGACCAAGACTAGGAGGACGACAAGATGGAGGTCATCGTGGATCCCAAGGCGGCGTCACCACCAGAGCCTTTCGCATGCGAAGACCACTTTTGTCAGGATAGCTTGTACTAGTTGTCCCCCTTCAAATTTGCCCGCCGCTGTTGGCTCCCTTCCTGCTCGATATTTGGGAAGAGGACCAGGGCCTATATAAGTAGAGATAGCCATCATAGTAGGAGGGCTAAGCTGATCGCATCTCATCTCATCTTAGCTTGATCCAACCCGATCGAGAGCCTACTCACAAGAACACCTCAACCTCAAGAGGTTGTTCTTCCCTTGTACTGCTCATCATCAGCCCTAGAGACAATCCACCACCACTACACTGGAGTAGGGTATGACACCATAACGGTGGCCCGAACCACTAAAAACCCCATGTCTTTCTGTGTTGCGAGTTCGTCCGGGAGATCTTAGCGAGCTAGGGCATAGATTGGTGGGAAGGAAAGACTTTGCGTGCACCCCAGTGTTCGAACCTTAAGGGTTTGCCGGAACCCGACATCCGACATTTGGCGCGCCAGGTAGTGGTGTGCCGGAGCTCCTCCTCCACCAGCCAGCTCGTCGACGCTCCTCAGCCACGATGTCCGGCGACTCAAGGGCTGGCTCTGACCGCTGGGTAGCCTGGCCAGCCCGGGCAGCGCCGCCTGCCCATGAAGGTCTCGACCCCGCACTCCAGGCGGCATAGGCGCCGCCAAACTCCGCCGGGCGCAGGCAGCACGGCCAGGCATTGTGCACCCTCACCCCACGGCAGGTACGGGCCGCCGCGAGAGTGGCGAGCCATGCGGCAGCAACGGTGCCGCACTCACGGTGGGAGCAAGCAAACATGCGGGTAGCGCTCACCATGGCAAGGGAGCTGCTGCGGTGCAGGCTGATGGAAAGTGGTCGAGACACACTGCTAGAGCGTGTTGCCGAGCTGCTGGATGCAGCGACGTCGGGAGCACCACCCTTTAGCTATCGACTTCCTCCCCAGGCCACTGCAGGGCCGCGCGGCGAACCTCACCACATCCGCGCGCCATCAACTATGCCCGGGGGCTTCATCAACATTAGCACGACCAGCGGCGTAGGGGGCTCCGACTCCCCCATGCCGCCCGCGGTGCGCGTGGGCGCAAGCGTCACCCCCACGGTCCCAGCCGGATGCCGTGCTGTCATCCCCAGGGCACCACCATGGGCCGAGCAACATGGAGCGTGGGGCACCATGGCGAGGTGTTCAGGATGACGGCCCCGGAAGCCTACGTGCCCCGCATGATGGACCAAGGGTACACACCAGAGGACGACCCTGGCTTGTTCATTGGAGAAGATTGGGGAGAGGGGGTGCTAGGATTCGAACCCTTCCAAGAACCAACGGAGAACCACAACGATCGTGCCGACAAATGCAACTACAGGGTACCGCTAATCTCTCAGGAACAGGCTTATGTTAACCATGGGCTGCAGATGAATCAGGTTGCAGCGTCGATCGACGACCCTGGCACGGCGGCACCCGTTCCAACAAGGGAGACACGCTGGGGGCCACTGGGAGGGAGCCAGGAGCAAGGCCCCTCCCCAAGTCACGCGAAACCAGGGGACACCCGGAGGTAGGCCCTCTGCCGGGGTGGCTTCAACAATCCTTCCCCCGACAGGGGACCCGTGGTCGCCGAGGGAACCGCTGGCGTCCCCTTTCCCTCTTTTTTGTCGTCCTGGTGACCGGTCGGCTCAAAGGAGGTCGAGGGCGCAAGGCGGGGCCCTCGTCTGGCGACATGAAGCAAGGCCGGTACCTGTGAAGAAGGCCCGGTGCCTGTAAAGCTCGTCGCCCGTGACACTCTCACGTAATAATGAGTTGGGGTTGTACACGCCCCGTAGTCTCAGAAGCGCCGGCCTCAGGCCCTGGGGCTCCCTCCCATGCCTAGTGGCAGCACTTAGCTCCGGGCTGGTGAGAAGACTTGAAGACCCGAAGACTAGACTAGGTGCCGGACGCGGCCTTTTGCTTTGGATCTCTCTTTTTGTGGCTTTGCTTTCTGGATCTGGACTTAAGTTGAAGCTGAATTTTTATCGATGCGCGCGGTGACGAGGACATGTATTGGGGCTAGGGTAACAGGCCTGAGCTAAAGACCCTACCCATGGACACCGTACACTTTGTACCGGGCCCCTGGGCCAGATCGCCGTCCAGATGTACCGCAACTTGAAAGTCACTCGGACGACAACAACCACGTGGAGCACGACACTCCACTCGATGTGATCATTCCACTCGACCGTGTAACTCACTCGGATATGCGAAGACCAATAGCCAGCATGACGGTTTTGTAGTGGGCAGGCATTATGGCATTGATGCTCCACCGTGTAACATAAGGGGTGAAGGGGTGGCGCACTCTATATAAGCCACCCCACCACTAGACTAGGGGGCTCTTTCTTCCACCTCTCAATCTTCTTTCTCTCTAGTCTCCGGACTTAGACCAGGCATGGGGATCCGTTCTCCTCGCTCTCACATACATTGTAATCCCTGGATACAGACTTAGATAAACAAAGCCTCTCCGGAGCACGAGACGTAGGGTTGTTATCTCCACCGTGAGAGGCCCGAACTCGCTAAAACCACGTGTCACCCATTTGCATCTCGATAGATCATGCTCCTTTATCCGACCCCTCTCTTATTGTCAGAATCATTCCCATGACAGTTGGCGCCCACCGTGAGGCATGGCATCTATCGAACCATGATGTGAACGGTTTGTAGCAATTCTTACATCTATTCCTTATTTTACTTATGATGCGTCTCGCCTTTGCCAAGAACAGGGTCATCTTCGGCCTCGCATGCGAATGTCGTTGCCGCTCTTCGACGCATCGTCACTGCACATGCGGATGAAGATGCGTAGGGATCGATCCCGTCCGGCTCCCGGAGCGGTGACATGCTGCGCTCGCCTGCCTGGCGATGCGCTTGCCGGCCCAGCGCCGTACTCGCCCATCCCGCGGCACACTCGCCGGCCCGCGCCATCCTGGCCGCCCCGCGACGAGCTCGCCAGCCCCGCGCCGTTCTGGCCACCCTGCGACGAGCTCGCCGGCCCTCTCTCACTTCTCCAGCGGCATGCACTGCCTCATCACCTGCGCCCGTTTCCTCTGCGTCGTCTACATGGGAGAGTACGTAACCCTCTAAACCAAGTGTATGTCATTAGCCAGTTACTCCTTTCATGAAGGTAATCACCTCATTAAGTGGCCAATTAGGCGAGGGTTCCGTTACCTAATTATGGTGGTTGATGCCCCCGCTTTTCCTGCAAATTAATGGCTTAATTGCTTAGCTTTCGGTTTCCACACCGATTAATCTGTGCATGCTTACACGGCCATCTGTGGTCTGATGGTCTTTACTCCTTACAAAATACTAGCATCCATGCATGCATGCACGACCATTTGTGGTTTTTAATCATTGCAAAATAGCATCTGTGCATGGACACTTTAGTCCAGAATGTGGATGTACTAACTTACATGCTTACTGAGACGAACAACGTCGATTAACTAACTCGCCATTTATTCCACTCGGCTGATGGTGTGGCAACCGGATCGCAGCCCAACTGTGGTTCACTCGATCGATTCACCTTTTCACTCGACCGGCTAACGAACAGGTTCACTCAGCCGGCTAGCCCGAAGATGATTTTTGCACTCTGGACAATTAACGTGCAGGCTACTCGGTTGGCTGGCTTCAACATGCAGTCACCAGCGCCATCTGCCTCGTCGTCGTTTCCGGCTTCATCTGCAAGGCCATCGTTGAACCTCCACGCACGGCCACCAGCGTCGTCCGGCTTGTCGCAGTCTCCAGCCTCATCTGCAACGTCTTCAACGAACCCGGCGGAACAAGTCCCCAACCACTCGACGGAGGATTAAGGACCTTATCCTCTCCGATCATTTTACAATTTAGTTCTCAAATTACTATGCAAATTGCTTAACAGTCCATTTTCTGTTCGAACCCAGGTTCACTCGGATAGGACTAAAGCACACTTGAATGACCGTCCACTCGAACGATTCGCGCGCATGCTTGGAAGAATTTACTCGGATGGTTAACAAACCACTATGGCAGTCGGACAAAGACGTTTTGGTCCAGTAACCACTCGGACGCCCCGCATGTCACCACTCTGCGGGACACCTCTATTTTACTTGGACGCCCCGCACATTGTCACTCCGCGGCACGCATCTACATCACCCTGACGCCCCGCGTGTCGCCACTCTGCGAGACACGTATACGTCACTCGGATGCCCCGCTCGTCGCCACTCCACGGGACGCGTCTACATCACTCGGACGCCTCGCACGTCGCCACTCTGCGGGACGCGCCTACATCACTCGGACGCCCCGCTCGTCGCCACTCCGCGGGAAGCGTCCACATCACTCGGACACCCCGCATG